>NW_023331675.1:0-35849 GCF_011100685.1 Canis lupus familiaris
AAAAAATAAACATCTTATTACACTGTCAGAAATATTTTTCACAATGGTAAAATATAATAGGTTTTTTTTTTTTCCCTTAGAGGTTATATTAGTAGTTGTTCTCAATTCTCTAACACAGTAGGGTACTAACCTGTGTTTTTGACTGACCAAATTTTATTACAGCCGTTATCTAAAACATAGTATTGCCATTCCCTAAGAAGAATTGTTTATCTGAATCTTGGATAGTGTCAATTTTCATAGTTAAAATGTTTTCGGTTGACGGGGAAGATCAATAATGTTATTGCTTTTTAAGAAATTAAGCAAACTGGTAAAGTTTGCCATTATTTTTAACAACCTACATCTCCTTTATATACAAACTCATGTGTCTTGGGGTATCCAGGTGGCTGAGTCAGTTAAGCCTCAGGCTCTTGATCTCAGCTCAATTCTTGATCTCAGGGTCGGGAGTTCAAGCCCTGCTCTGGGCTCCAAGCTGGGTACAGAGACTACTAAAAGAAATTTTTAAAATTTACAAAGTCAGGTTTCTATGGGTCTATCTTGTTTGGCTCTATTTTAGAGCTATCGTTGGCCACTGATCCATTATAGAAGAGCAACTAAGATGGTAAAAACTTAAAAGTTGTTATATAAGAGAAGCTGAAGATAATCAAGCCATTTTGTCTCTAATTCTATGATCTTTATACCATTAATATAACTCTTTGAGTTTTTTTCAATAAGTGTATGTTGTACATAATGTAGTCTGTACACTGGATATATTTTGTTTTATTAGTTATATCTCCAAAAGTTTAAGAACAGAAATACAATACAGTTTTCTTTTTAAAAATGGTTACTATTGAGTACATGTGTATGTGGGGAAGGATATCCTTCTCTGAAAGAGCCACTGTATTAATTTTATTTTGTCGATTTGTAAAGCATCAAGACATCAGAAACACATGCAAAATCTTCAGATTAACAGGTTAACGCAGATTAAGAGAATGCCTCATGTTTGCATTCCTAGGTACCAAATGCTCTGCACAGTCATAAAAAATGACAATACTTAAACCCCCAGGGTAAATGAATGCATTTGAAATTCTTTTTTTTTTTTTTTTTTTTTTGCATTTGAAATTCTTACAGAGACTTTGTTCACTTTATGTCATGCTGTCTTCACATTCAGAGGAAAGATTGAATTTGAAATCAGATGACTTGTAAACAATGCTCATTTTAAATGCAGTTAGGAGCTGTTTAGGTACATCCTGTAACTTTATCTTGAAACAAAGATTTGTAAAGGTGGTAGATGAATTTTCTTTACTTATTTCATTTAATAATAAATTTAGTTATTGGTGTTCAATTTGCCAAAATACAGAATAACACTCAGTGCTCATCCCGTCAAGTGCCCCCCTCATACCCATCACCTATTCACCCCCACCCCCCAACCTCCTCCCCTTCCAACACCCCTAGTTCATTTCCCAGAGTTAGGAGTCTTTATGCTCTGTCTCGCTTTCTGATATTTCCTACCCATTTCTTCTCCCTTCCTTTCTATTCCCTTTCACTATTATTTATATTCTCCAAATGAATGAGACCATATAATGTTTGTCCTTCTGCGATTGACTTATTTCACTCAGCATAATACGCTCCAGTTCCATCCACGTTGAAGCAAATAGTGGGTATTTGTCGTTTCTAATGGTGAGGAATATTCCATTGTATACATAAACCACATCTTCTTTTTCCATTCATCTTTCGATGGACACCGAGGCTCCTTCCACAGTTTGGCCATTGGGACATTGGTCCTAGAAACATGGGGGTGCAGGTGTCCTGCCGTTTCATTGCATCTGCATCTTTGGGGTAAATCTCCAACAGTGCAATTGCTGGTCATAGGGCAGGTCGATTTTTAACTCTTTGAGGAACTTCCACACAGTTTTCCAGAGTGGCTGCACCAGTTCACATTCCCACCAACAGTGCAAGAGGGTTCCCTTTTCTCTGCATCCTCTCCAACACTTCTGGTTTCCTGCCTTGTTAATTTCCCCATTCTCACTGGTGTGAGGTGGTATCTCATGGTGGTTTGGATTTGTATTTCCCTGATGGCAAGTGATGCAGAGGATTTTCTCATGTGCGTGTTGGCCATGTCTATGTCTTCCTCTGTGAGATTTCTGTTCCGGTCTTGTGCCCCAATTCATGATAAGATTGTTTCTCTGGTGTTGAGTTTAATAAGTTCTTTATATATCTTGGAAACTAGCCCTTTATCTGATATGTCATTTGCAAATATCTTCTCCCATTCTGTAGGTTGTCTTTTAGTTTTGTTGACTGTATCCTTGCTGTGCAAAAGCTTCTAATCTTGATGAAGTCCCAATAGTTCGTTTTTGTTTCTGTTTCCTTTGCCTTCATGGATGTACCTTGCAAGAAGTTACTGTGGCCAAAAAAAAAAAAAAAAGTTACTGTGGCCAAGTTCAAAAAGGGTGTTGCCTGTGTTTCTCCTCTAGGATTCTGATGGAATCTTTTCTCACGTTTAGATCTTTCATCCATTTTGAGTTTATCTTTGTGTATGGTGAAAGAGAGTGGTCTAGTTTCATTCTTCTGCATGTGGATGTCCAATTTTCCAGCACCATTTATTGAAGAGACTGTCTTTCTTCCAGTGGATAGTCTTTCCTACTTTATCAAACATCAGTTGACCATAAAGTTCAGGGTCCACTTCTGGGTTCTCTATTCTGTTCCATTGATCTATGTGTCTGTGTTTGTGCCAGTACCACACTGTCTTGATGACCACAGCTTTGTAGTACAACCTGAAATCTGGCATTGTGATGCCCCCAGATATGGTTTTCTTTTTTTAAAATTCCCCTGGCTATTCAGGGTCTTTTCTGATTCCACACAAATCTTAAAATAATTTGTTCTAACTCTCTGAAGAAAGTCCATGGTATTTTGATAGGGATTGCATTAAACATGTACATTGCTATGGGTTACATTGACATTTTCACAATCTTAATTCTGCCAATCCATGAGCATGGAATATTTTTCCATCTCTTGTGTCTTCCTCAATTTCTTTCAGAAGTGTTCTATAGTTTTGAGGGTATAGATCCTTTACCTCTTTGATTAGGTTTATTCCTAGGTATCTGATGCTTTTGGGTGCAATTGTAAATGGGATTGACTCCTTAATTTCTCTTTCTTCAGTCTCATTGTTAGTGTATAGAAATGCCATTGATTTCTGGGCATTGATTTTGTATCCTGCCACGCTGCGAAATTGCTGTATGAGTTCTAGCAATCTTGGGGTGGAGGCTTTTGGGTTTTCTATGTAGAGTATCATGTCATTGGCAAACAGGGAGAGTTTGACTTCTTCTTTGCCAATTTGAATGCCTCTAATATCTTTTTCCTGTCTGATTGCTGAGGCTAGGACTTCCAATACTATATTGAATAGCAGTGGTGAGAGTGGACTTCACTGTCTTGTTTCTGATCTTAGGGGAAAGGCTCCCAGTGCTTCCCCATTGAGAATTATATTTGCTGTGGGTTTGTTATACACGGCTTTTAAGATGTTGAGGAATGTTCCCTCTATCCCTACACTCTGAAGAGTTTTGATCAGGAATGGATGCTGTATTTTGTCAAATGCTTTCTCTGCATCCGATGAGAGGATCCTACTGTTTTGGTTTTTCTCTTGCTGATACGATGAATCACATTGATTGTTTTAGGAGTGTTGAACCACCCTTGTGTCCAGGGATAAACCCTACTTGGTCATGGTGAGTAATTTTCTTAATGTACTCCTGTATCCTATTGGCTAGTATCTTGTTGGGAATTTTTGTATCCATGTTCATCAGGGATATTGGTCTATAATTCCCCTGTTCGTTGGGGTCTTTGTCTGATTTTCGAATGAAGGTGATGCTGGCCTCATAGAACGAGTTTGGAAGTATTCCATCTCTTTCTGTCTTTCCAAACAGCATTAGTAGAATAGGTATGGTTTCTTCTTTAAACGTTTGATAGAATTCCCCTGGGAAGCCATCTGGCCCTGGACTTTTGTGTCTTGGGAGGTTTTTGATGACTGCTTCAATTTCCTTCCTGGTTATTGGCCTGTTCAGGTATTCTATTTCTTCCTGTTCAGTTTTGGTAGTTTGTGGCTTTCCAGGAATGCGTCCATTTCTTCTACATTGCCTAATTTATTGGCGTATAGCTGTTCATAATATGTTTTTAAAATCGTTTGTGTTTCCTTGGTGTTGGTAGTGATCTCTCCTTTCTCATTCATGATTTTCTTAATTTGAGTCTTCTCTCTCTTCTTTTTAACAAGGCTGGCTAATGGCTTTTCTATCTTATTAATTCTTTCAAAGAACCAAGTCCTGGTTTTGTTGATCTGTTCCACAGTTCTTCTGGTCTTGATTTCATCGAGTTCTGCTCAAATCTTTATTAACTCTCTTCTTCTGCTGGGTGTAGGATCTCTTTGCAGTTTTTTCTCTAGCTCCTTTAGGTGTAAGGTTAGATTTGTATTTGAGTTCTTTCCAATTTTTGGATGGATGCTTGTATTGTGATGTATTTCCCCCTCAGGACTGTTTTTGCTGTATCCCAAAGAGTTTGAACGGTTGTATCTTCATTCTCATTAGTTTCCATGAATCTTTTTAATTCTTCCTTAATTTCCTGGTTCACCCTTTCATCCTTTAGCAAGATGATCCTTAACCTCCATGTGTTTGAAGTCCTTCCAAACTTCTTGTTGTGGTTTAGTTCTAATTTCAAGGCATTGTGATCTGAGAATATGCAGCGGATGATCCCAATCTTTTGGTATTTGATAAGACCTGATTTGTGACCCAGTATGTGGTCTATTCTGGAGAAAGTTCCATGTGTACTTGAGAAGAATGTGTATTCATTTGAGTTTGGCTGTAAAGTTCTGTAGATTTCTGTGAAATCCATCTGGTTCAGTGTATCATTTAAAGATCTTGTTTCTCTGGGTATGTTGTGCTTAGAAAACCTATCGATTGTAGAAAGCGCTAGATTGAAGTCACCAAGTGTAAGTGTATTATTATCTAAGTATGTCTTATCTTTGGTTATTAATTGATTGATATATTTGGCAGCTCCCACATTCGGGTTATATACATTGATGATTGTTAAGTCCTCTTCTTGGATAAATCATTTAAGTATGATATAGTGTCCCTCTTCATCTCTCACTACAGTCTTTGGGATAAATTTAGTTTATCTGATATAAGGATGGCTACCCCTGCTTCTCTTGAGGGCCATTTGAATGGTAAATGGTAATCCAACCTTTTATTTTCAGGTTGTAGGTGTCCTTATGTCTAAAATGAGTCTCTTGTAGACAGCAAATAGATGGGTCCTGCTTTTTTATCCAGTCTGAAACCCTGCTCCTTTTGATGAATTAAGACCATTCATGTTCAGAGTTACTATTGAAAGATATGAGTTTAGTGTCATCATGATACATATTCAGTCCCTGTTTTTGTGGCTTGTTACATTGGACTTCTTAAATAGGAATTTTAAGAGTCCCCCTTAAAATTTCTTGCAGAGCTGCTTTAGTGTTCACATATTCTATCAGGTCCTGTGTGTCTTAGAAGGTCTTTATCTCTCCTTTTATTCTGAATGAGAGCCTTGCTGGATAAAGTATTCTTGGCTGCATATTCTTCTCATTTAGGACTCTGAATGTATCCTGACAGCCCTTTCTGGCCTGCCATGTCTCTGTGGAGAGGTCTGCTGTTAGTCTAATATTTCTCTCCATTAACGTTAGAGATTTCTTATCTCTTGCTGCTTTAAGGATCTTCTCTTTATCTTTGGAATTTGCAAGTTTAACTATTAAATGTCGAGGTGTTGAACGGTTTTTATTGATATTTAGAGGGGATCTCTCTATTTCCGGGATCTGAATGCCTGTTTTACTTCTCAGATTAGGAAAGTTTGCATCTGTGGTTTGTTCAAGCACATATTCTGGCCCTCTGGCCTTTTCGGCGCCCTCAGGAACCCCAATTACATGTAGATTTTTCCTCCTCATGCTGTCACTTATTTCCCTTAATCTATCCTCATGATCTTTTGTTTGTCTCTTTTTTCCTCAGTTTCCCTCTTTGACATCACCTTTTCTTCTTTGTCACTCACTCCTTCTTCTACCTCGTTCACCCTCGTCATTAGGAACTCTAGTTTGGATTGCATCTCATTTAATTGATTTTTAATTTCTGCCTGATTAGATCTAAATTCTGCAGTCATGAAGTCTCTTGAGTCTTTTATGCTTTTTTCTACAGCCACCAGTAACTTTATAATAGTGCTTCTGAATTGGATTTCTGACATTGAATTGTAATCCAAATTTTGTAATTCTGTGGGAAAGAGGGCTGTTTCTGATTCTTTCTTTTGAGGTGAGGTTTTCCTTCTTATCATTTTTCTCAGTGCAGAGTGGCCAAAAACAAGTTGAATTGAGAAAAGGAGAAAAATAGAGAAGAGAAACAAGAAAAGAAAAAGAAAAAAAAAGGAGAAAAAAAGCAAAATAAAGCAGAGAAGAGAAAAAAAGAAAAAAGGGGGGGGGAAGCAAACAGAAATCGAAAGACAAAAAACAAGGGGGAGTGTAATCTGATTCTGTATACTGTAGATTCCTCGATTTCCCCTGAAACCTTCCAGTGCTGCTTGGTCAATAATTTGTTTTTCCCCTCTCGGTCTAGCTGTTCTTCTGGGGGAGGGGCCTGCTGTGCTGATTCTCAGGTGTCAGCGCTTGGGGGAGCTGCTCAGCCCCCGGGCTGGTGCAGGGCTCAGTAACATTTGTTTAACCTTTTTATGTGGTGAGGCCACTGTGAGGCTCACTGGGGGTTGTTTACCCCGAGAGGCCCCTGGAGTAACAACCACAGTGGCAGCGGCCAGCTCTAGAGCCTTGGAGTCAGCTCCCGCAGTAACTCCGGAGCTCTCTGTCTACAGGGGCCTGGATGCTCCAGGGGCGGGGCCACTGATCTGCTCAGCTCGGGGCCACCTGGTGGCAGGAGTGTCCTTGCTGTCCTGGGCCCTCCTGGCCTCTGCCTGTCCCGGGGGGAAGCCGGATATTGGGCTGTGTCCCCGGCGCCCTGGGCTCCCGGGGCCTGTGCTGTTGGAAATGCGCCCCTGGCTGCGCAGCGCCCTCCGCTCAGAGCCGCCGCAGGAGGCGCTGGAGCTGCTCCCGGGTCTAGCGGTCGGGCGCTGCAGCCCTTTAGGGAGCTCGGCCACGGGGTGTGGGTGCTCTCACCGGGGGGCAGGTGTCTGTTAGTGCCCCTGGGAGCCTGATGGCATCCCCGCCCCTCCTGGGGTCCTGCTCCAACTCCCTGAGAGTGCCTTTCTGTCCGGAAGATTGGTGAAGCCCCTGCTTCTCCAGGCGGGGCTTTCCTGGGGCTTTCTTGTCCTGGGGGCACTCGCCCTGGCCTTAGCCCGGCTCCTCACGGGGCTCTTCCCCTTGGATGCTTTTTGTTTCTTTATTTCTTTTTCCCCGTCCTCCTACCTTGATACAAGTGTGAACTCTTCTGACTGTAGCATTCCAGCCGTTCTTTCTTTAAATCTCAGGCTGAATTCATAGGTTTTCATAATGATTTGAGGGTTATTTAGGCAATATGGTGGGGACAGGTGACTTGGGGACCCTACTCTTCCGCCATCTTGCCGGGCTCCCTGTGCCAATTTTTAAAAATAATTTTACCTATTTTTTTTAACTTAGGAGACCAACAGCCTATAAACTAAAATAGTCCATGCCCACTTTCTTTAAAAAATAAAATAATGGTTCAATTTAATCACTCCAAACTATGCACTTCTTCTGACTCATCCTCTTATGATACTCTTTTACCCATATTAAACAAATGAGAAACTTTGCAAAGGGGAGATAGGAAAATATTTTAAAAGCCTTGAGTTAATGGATTTCTGGATTTCAAGGATAATGACATCTCAGTCTCTTAGGATATTTTTTTTTTTCATTGAAAGCTACTGTAGATAGTTTAATGAGTTAAAAGAAAAAAATAACTATTTTTCATTTATTTAACTCTAGGAGTTGATTGGTTATTTCTTTGACGTTAGGCTTTTGAGATTAAAAAATCACACAAATATTAAGATATTAAATACATAAAAACTTTATACAATTAGACTTAAACTTCAAATCCAAAATATATACTAAAAATGTTGAAGATATATTAAAGGATTCTTAACATGGGGGAAATCACGTAGTAAAATCCTCTCTTTCAAACCTACAGAGTATGACCTGGGATATTTTATTAAATAGCGAGAATCTTTTACTGTTAATCAAATGCATCTTCACAAGTGTAGTGATTTTTTTAAAGCATCTGTTGGTCTTTTTAAGAGATACTTGAATCTGAAAGTAGTTTGCTACATCAGTTTACTGAAAATAAACTACACCAAATGTGCTAGAAATGAATAGACAAGAGCAAGATGTTTGTGACCAAAATGAATTGATGTCAATGATAACTGAAGGTACTAAAAAAAAGAAAATGTATATGTTGAAACTTGTAGGTTTTCATTTTAATCATTCAGCACCACCTGACTGAAGTGAATAAAGACAGGAAAAAATAATTTACTGTCACTTCAAAGAAATATGATTTTGGTGCAAGGAAAGAAATATGGCTGACACATTAAGAGTAGTTATTATGAAAAACAATATGGTCAAATTGCAGTTTGCCCATAATTCAGCCAACTTCCTTCTTTCATCATAAGATTTGCATTCTTTGAAGTTGTAGCTTCACAGAACGATGAAGTCTTTTCATTATTCATCTTTGTCACTGTCTCAGAGTTAAAAGGCTTGTTGGTGACAAAAAGCCAATTAATCACATGTACAGTGACAACCATGATCGTAATAAAACATTCTTAGAAAACATGCCCTTTCCTTTACATCAAAACCTGTTGAATGTGCTCTTCCATTCCCTGAAGCTGTGAAGATAGATTATTGTTTTTCAGAGAGATATAAAGAGTACAGACCTAATAGTTGCTGTGATGATGATAGAAATGGACCAAAGTCAGGATTTTTATATTCTATTAGTTTTGACGGTAATTCTTTCTGTTACCTATTTCATCATTTGAAAAGGATGAGGTAATTCATTCTGTAGTAATTTATCCATTAAATCACATTCTAAAGTTCTGGATTGTTCCCTATGTGCCTAGAACAAGAAATTCAAATGAAGACAAAATCTGGACAAAGGCTGAATTTATTCATTAGCTAATGTTTGAAACTAATTATAGTGAAGAGATAGGAACTTAATTATATCATCCTAATCACATTCAACAAAACCTTCAAAAATTCATATGGCACGGTCTAACTGACAAAGTTTTTAAGGGATGTGTCATTCAGTCATGAAAGACAATTGCCTTTTTATTTTATATGGTCAGATTAAGAAATAGGTTGTATTGGTTGGTTGTACAGTTCTTTTTTAGTCAAATATAATTTCTACTTAGTGAATTTAGAGTAAATCTTTTATAACTACAGTCATTGACTTTTTGAAATTAAAAGACTTTTAGAATTTTGTTAGTGCAGGGACTCTTTACTTCTTGTATGCCCAAATGCTTTGGCAGTCTGAAGAAGCCCATGGCTCAACTCCTACAACCATTATATTATGATGTAAAAATAACCTTAACTTCTATAGGTAACAAAGTGAGAGGTAGTATTACTACTAATATACATTTGTTGCTTACAACCATAATTGAAGGAAATGTTAAATTTTAGTGAGGTATGAGTGAGAATAAAAAATGTACTATTTTTCTGCCCAAGTTCACAGACTCTGTCAAATCTATTCAGATGCCCGGGGGTGGGGGTGGGGGGGTGGGGGGCAGTGGTCCTTGGACCTCAGATGAATTGTTGGTCTGTATAATTATCCATTGTCCTGATGAGGAAACACGTCTTTAAGACATTTGTGACAATTTGTACAGGCAGGTGGTGAGTGAAGAGCTAGACCCTGATTCTCCAGATGGTTTTCCCCACACTCTCAGAGCATCACATCTACCTCAGCATGAAGTGTTACAGAGTTTTATTTCATTCTATTTTAAACTAGATATTTTCAAAGTACTAATTTGTAAAAGACAACCATTTTACAGATGGTTGTAGGAGACTTTGGAGAAAGAAAGTTTAGTACAATCACTTTACTTTGTTCCTCAGCACTCATGATGGGAAATCTGAGTAGCTGCGTAGGTTCACAGTGAAGATGAGTAACACAAGCCCTTTTGTAGCACTGACTATTCTTGTTTCTGTTTCTCATGGCTGGGGATTCTCTCTGCATAGGTCACTGTTTTCATTTTTGGGGTGGTCAGGGTTATAAAATGGCTAACACATCCATCATCTTATTCCAGGAGATGGTTGCCATCAAGAACCATTAGTCATATACTTTTGCTGAGATTTTCAACCATAAACTGATGAATATACATTCCTTCTCTTTGCAGAAGCCACAGACACTAAGATTGAACTCCAGAGAGTAGATGTGAATTTATCAGATGGCATGTTTGTCAATGCATTTACTATGCAGGTTGATTAGCAGGGGAAAAAATAGACATCATCTTTTAACATTTTCTGGGTTATATTTGCAATTTACAGCAATTGCTAAAAGTAACAAGTCTTCAAAATTTGAAAAAAAATGAGAGGACAATTTTTAAAGTTAAGGAGTGCTGAGAGAGAACTAGCAGAACTAACAGATGTTGCAGTGACATGATCTGTCAAAAAAGATTGTATTGGATTTTCAGAAAGCAGCACAAATAAAAGTTGAAAGTAAATAGACCTGTTATACTTTTGATTAGTTTGCCCAAATATGTACTTCTATAGAGACAGGGACCATGTAGCTTCCATATATTTAATATTCTCCATCATACCTGGCCAAGAGGAGTTCTATTTGCAGCATGCAACAAATGCTTAGTGTAATGGAAAACCTTGGAATGCTGAGCTGAAAGAGACCTCAGGAATCATGTAATCCAAGCTCCTTTATACTGGGTGAAAAAGCATCTGTAATTTAGTGTTTGAAGTGCCCTTTGCTCAGAAGATTATTTAAATAGGTATTAAGATTGAATTATTAGGCCAACAAAGAAGATTTCTCACCATTTACTATAAAAAGCATCTGATGAATTTTAGGGATGCTATTTTAAGCTACATTTTTTGGTGTTATCCACTATCCATATATTAAGTTTCAAAACAACTCTAAATTAGATAGTATTACTGTCATTCTCAGACAAGGAAACTAATACAAGAAAAGGCTAATCAAATAACCCAAGGTCAAAAAGGTAGCAATTGGCAGGTCCAGGATTCAAGCTAACAATATCCACTTTGAAAGACCATTATGTTAAAAGGGGGAGAAAGAGGAGGGGAAAAATCAAGGCTGGTAGATGAAGGAATGAATATGAATAAGGGCACATACCGATCATGAGGCAGCTCTAGCAAGTTACACTGGATTCCTATATTCTACACAAAAGAGATATAATATAAGCACGTACATATTTGACTAATATGTCTGCAGTGGGGGTAGGGGGACAAGTGCCTCAGGGGAAATGAGAGGGAAGGAGGATCTTACCAATTTTTTTCTAGTGATTCATAGGTAAGTCTTACATTTATTGTTTTCATTTCATATATGGGTTCCTTTTCCCGTATTATGTGACAGATAATGTAAGGCTATATTTTATTTAGAGGATTTCTATTTCATAAGATGCTGAACTAGGAGAACTTTAGTAAGTTTCTTATAGGAAGTTACATACTTGAAATTCTTAAGACCTATTACATCAGACAAAAAAACAGTTAAAATTGTGTTTAATTTACTTATATTTTTTTGTATTAAATGGAATTTTCTGGATTATGATAGATAAATATTATCTTTAAATGAGCTGTTTATTAAAATAATTTACCAAGTAACATCTCCATTCCCAAACTACACATAATTTATGTAACATCTTTTGAAGGTACTCACGGTCAACTCCACTTGAGTCATTCACAGTAAACACTTTTTGAGTTGGAGACATGTTGATGATGAACAATGTACTTTTTATATTAAGACCAGTTTGCTATTTCTCTTGGGAGGCTGGATTAGAGGAGGAATGATGCCTGTCCTCTACTTGGGAAGAACATATTTTTAATTCCTCTAAACTTCCTATATTGGGATTCATCAATATGAATCATGAAAGAAATTTTGGCTCAAGTGAGGCTAGTGCCAGTGCCAAGATTTTAAAATACATTCTGTGGATCATAGCCAAAAATGTAATCATGTTCAGGATTTAGAAATTAGAACACTAGCTGATAGGTCAGGTGCCAGATCATAAAACACAGTGTGCTTAGAAGAAAGAATATTTTGGACATTTTTGTGATGGCCCAAATATAACTGATAGAGAGATCCAGTCCAAATGAATGGCTGATTAACTTTTCTACTCACTTTAACAAATTTACGAGACCTTTGAAGTTTAGCGTTAATATAATGCTTCATCAGGCTCAGTGAGACAAAAGCTTAATGTTGAGATTTCTCATTTACTGTTGGTTGCTTATATACAGAAGTTCCAAACAATTTTCTTCCTTATGGAACCTAGATTTTGGTCATGAATTTGGGGGGGGGGTCAAGTATTTCAGAGGAACTGGACACCTCCAAAGTTCCAGGCTGGAGATCCCTTTGCCCTTGGCTGGTTTGATTATCCTCATTATTCTCATGTGACTCTGTTCTAGCCAATGAGCTGTGAAGAGGTTTCTGTTAAATATCTTTTGGGAAAGGAAAATAAGTAGTATATATTATATTGAAGATAACTACTTCTTCCTGACCATGGAAGCTATTCTATGAAGATGAGGTGCTTGACATTGGTATAGCCATCTTGTCACCATGAAGTAACAAACTTGTAAAAAACCAAGACAGTGAGGTGTCAGAGCTTAAATATGACCCTTGGTGAACTATTTCTGTGCTAAGTTTAATACGCTAAAATAGCCCTATCTCCTCACTCCTTGATATGTGAGATAAATTTGCATTATTAATGTCAACCTTCAGAGTTAACGTGGTTAATATCATTGCAACTGGAAACATTCTAACTGAAACATTCCACTGAAACATTCATCACCTGCTACTCTGGGGCTCCTGAGAGTTATAGCATAAGAAGTTCTCTAGTTACAGGTACATTTTTTATTCTGTCCCATAATTCATGCTGCTTTTCCTACCTAGTTTTGGCCTCCTAGACTAAAACATAAAGGTCCGCTTTATTGCTCTTCATAGATCATTTCCTACTTCACTCCAGTTCCTCAAGCTTAGATAATGTAATTAATTCATTCATAGAATTATTTACTGGATACACATTCAATAGCAAGCTCTGAACTAAATAAGATGATGGGGATAAAAATGAAAAAGATGCCACTTCTATTATGAAGGACTCACTCTACTGTAGACACAAATGATTAGTCCATCTTATGAACAATCTGTCCTAGAGGGATACACTGAACATTTGTAAGTACTAAGTGTATAGAGAACAGGAACTTCAGATTGGGTGGGGGGGAATTCTGGAAAAGCCTTCTTGCCAATAGCACCCAAGACAAAAGCCCATGGGAGCACATTATTAATATAGATCAAGCATTGAGTATCTTCTTTCTTTCTGCCTCATCTTTAGATTGTCCCAGAATCAAATGTGCTTCCAAACTGAAGGCCATCAATAACAATACAAACCACTATTTTAAAGATTTTATTTATTTATTTATTTATTTATTTATTTATTTATTTATTTATGTTTTAGAGAGAGCACATGAGAGCGAGATTGGGTTTGGGAGAAGAGAGGAAGGACAAGCAGGTTTGGCATTGAGTGCTTAGCTTGACTTGGGGCTCGATATCAGGACCCCAAGATCGTGACCTGAGCTGAAATTAAGACTTAGATGCTCACTGGGTGTTATGCTATATGTTGGCAAATTGCACTCCAGTAAAAAAAAAAAAAAAAAGAGTTGGATGCTCAGCTGACTGAGCCTCCGAGGCACCCCCAATACAAACCACTCTCTCTCCCTTTTTAAAAGTTATTTATTTATTTATTTATTTATTTGAGAGACAAAGAGAGAGACAGAGACACAAGCAGGAGGAATGCCAGGCAGAGGGAGAGAGAACAGCAGGCTCCCCATGGAGCAGGGAGCCCAATGAAGAACTTGATCCCAGGACCCTGGGATCATCATCTGAGCCAAAGACAGAGGCTTAAGTGACTGAGCCACTCAGGCACCCGAGTACAAACACTCTTACTCAAAAAAGAAATCTAGCTATTGCACTTGGGGATGTTATACTTGTCCAATTGTTCAGTGTGAGTGTAAATGGAGCTTCTTTCTCCAAACAGGCTTATGTAGGCTTTATGGAATCTGGTTGATAGAATTAGATTAGAAGGTATGGATAAAGGAATAGGCGAGACTTCTGACCACTCTAGTAAGGGGAAATAATATTATAATATAATGATTAACTACCTTCCCCAGTTTTTAAGTACTGAGAACACTGCTTACTTTAGAAATTTATTTTGCTTTTGGAGTCATCTCATGTAAGCACTGTACATGTAACTGTTCAGGATTATCGTAAGGAATGATGGTTTATCTCTCTCAGTCTAGTAAAAGAGCGATGAAATGCATTTATCTATTTTGAAACATCTATGCCACTTCTACAAATATTTGCTGATGTCCAAATGTATCACTTTTTTCTAAAACTTACCATAGTTATATTTCTGAAATTAGAACTATCACATCAAGGTGAGAATTCTTGCACTGAACTATAGGTACAAATTTCCATGACCCACAAATGATCTTCCAACACCAGCTCATCAAGAATAAGCTCAAGAGCTCTGCCCGCACCCCCGCGCCCTCGCTCGCCGGGCCTCCCTGAGCCGGGCCGCGCCGCCGCAGCCGCGCAGCCCACCGCCGCCCTCCGCAGCCACGGCCACCGGGTCTGTGTCCTCGTCCTCCTACCGCAGGATGTGCGGCGGCCGGCCCGGGAGCCGCCGAGCTCCGCGCGGAGCTACGCGGCCGCGTCCCCCCGCACCTACAGCCTGGGCGGCGCGCCGCGCCCCGGCACCAGCCGCAGCCTCTAGGCCTCGTCCCGCGGCGCGTCCGCCACGCGCTCCTCCGCGCTGGCCTGCGGAGCAGTGTGCCTGGCGTGCGTCTGCTGCAGGACTCGGCGCGCTTCTCGCTGGCCGCCGCCATCAACACCGAGTTCAAGCCCACGCGCACCACGAGAAGCTGCAGCTGC
The DNA here is from genome assembly GCF_011100685.1 of Canis lupus familiaris. Lineage (NCBI taxonomy): Eukaryota > Metazoa > Chordata > Mammalia > Carnivora > Canidae > Canis > Canis lupus. Next base: position 15,084 of record NW_023331675.1, read on the forward strand.
AGGAGCTGAATGACTGCTTCGCCAACTGCATCGACAAGGTGCGCTTCCTGGAGCAGCAGAACAGGATCCTGCTGGCCGAGCTCGAGCAGCTCCGGGGCCAGGGCAAGTCGCGCCTGGGGGACCTCTACGAGGAGGAGCTGCGGGAGCTGCGCCGGCGGGTGGACCAGCTCACCAACGACAAGGCCTGCGTCGAGGTGGAGCGCCACGACCCGGTCGAGGACATCATGCGGCTCTGGGAGAAGTTGCAAGAGGAGATGCTTCAGAGAGAGGAAGCCGAGAGCACCCTGCAGTCTTCCCGACAGGCTGGTGCCAACGCTTCTTTGGCGCGTCTTGACCTTGAGCGGAAAGTGGAATCCTTGCAAGAAGAGATTGCCTTTTTGAAGAAACTACATGATGAGGAAATCCAGGAGCTGCAGGCCCAGATTCAGGACCAGCACGTCCAAATCGATATGGATGTTTCCAAGCCAGCAATATGAAAGCGTGGCTGCCAAGAACCTTCAGGAGGGCGCGGAATGGTACAGGCCCGAGGTTGCCGACCTCTCTGAGGCTGCGAGCCGGAACAACGATGCCCTGCACCAGGCGAAGCAGGAGTCAACTGAGTACCGGAGCCAGGTGCAGTCCCTCACCTGCGAAGTGGATGCACTCAAAGGGACTAATGAGTCTCTGGAACGCCAGATGCGTGAAATGGAAGAGAACTTGGCCGCCGAAGCTGCTAACCACCAAGACACTATTGGCCGCCTCCAGGATGAGATTCAGAACATGAAGGAAGAAATGGCTCCTCACCTTCGGGAGTACCAGGACCTGCTGAATGTTAAGATGCTCTCCACATTGAGATTGCCACGTACAGGAAGCTGCTGGAAGGCGAGGAGAGCAGGATTGCTCTGCCTCTTCCAAACTTTTCTTCCCTGAACCTGAGGGAAACCAACCTGGATTCACTCCCTCTGGTTGACATTCACTCAAAGAGAACGCTTCTGATTAAGAGGTTGAAACTAGGGATGGACAGGTTATCAACGAAACTTGTCAGCATCATGATGACCTTGAGTGAAGCTTGCACAGATTCGGTGCAATTATTACCCGCTAGAATTTCAAAAAAAAAAATCCATATCTTAAAGGAACAGCTTTCAAGTGCCTCTCTGCAGTTTTTCAGGAGCGCAAGATAGATTTGGAATTAGGAGTAACTTCTAGTTCTTAAGAACCAACACTCTTATAAGATTTAGGAGAAAGTTTACAACATAATCTAGTTTACAAAGAAAACTTGTGCTAGAATACTTTTTAAGAAGTATTTTTGAAAACCATTAAAACTGCTTTTTTCCAACAAGTATCTGACCCACTTGTTTCTGCTTCAATAAATCTTTGGAAAACTCAAAAAAAAAAAAAAGAATAAGCTCAAGAAATGAAATGAGTGGTATAAGTTTTTTAATTTCAAAAGTGGTAATATTGTAATGCAAACTCACAAAGGAGCTAAGAGAAAATTCTTTTTTCAAAAATCAATTTCTTTAGCATATATAATTTGGAAAGAAAAAAAGCTTTATACTATGGTTATCAATATGCTCCATCAGGAATTCCCACTCAAAGTTCATATAAGTATTAAGTTTAGCTTCATTGCTAATTAGATCAGTGAATTTGGGAATGTTTTGAGAAATGCTTATCAGAGCTTTTAAACACTCATATATTTTAGAGTAGATGAAATGTTAATAATGAGAATTTTTCATTATTTGTTTCTTTACGTTGTAAGTTGACAAAATACAGATGAAGAGGTTAAGAACTGTATTTAGTGAAGTCTTCATGAATGTTATTTTAAAAAGCATGGCCACTATCAAACCACAGGCATTCTTGCATTCAACTAAAGTAGAACATTTCATCAGTAGCAGCCTTTTATGTATAGTTGAGTAACCCAGGAAGGCTAAGGAAACGATTTTTTTTTCAGCCTACAATGGTTATTTATTTTATAAAAAAGTTTTTTGAAACGTGTCTTAATGGCATAAAACTATTGTTAAGTATGGGGTTCCAGAAATTCTATATTTTCCATGATTTTAAAGACATTTCTAAGACTGAAGTTTTCCAGCACAGTCCATCCTTTAATACTTTCTCTCTGGTGATTTTAAAAAGGGAAGCCATTACTTGGGGACCTTCCATGAGAATCATTACGTAAGATGAATAAAAACACATTTAAAATGTTCTTTACCTCAAATTCTAACCAATATAAACTAACCAATTCTAACCAATATAAATTCTAAACAATATAAAGATAGACTACAAAAGACCAGAGGGAGTTTATTTTTTAAGTTTAATTATTTTTTAATTTTTTAAAGATTTATTTATTTATTTTTAGAGAAAGAGGGAGAGAGCAGGGAGAGGAATAGAGGGTGAGGGAAAGAGAGAATTCCAAGAGGACTCCCCTCTGAGCAGAGCCCAATATGGGACTCAATCTCACCACCCTGAAATTATGACCTGAGCTGAAATCAGAAGACAGACGCTTAACTGAGTGAGCCACCCAGATGCCCCCAAAGGGAGTTTTTCATAAGGATCAAGTAATAACTCCTTGCAACTTGGAAGCACTGGTATATTTGTTTGATCTGAGAGGTTTTGTTCTGCATTGTGACCTAAGCATATTGTTGGATTTTTACCAACTTTAGAAACATTGTCATAGGTCCCTAGAATTTAAATATTGCTTTGTGTTCTTCCTGGAAAGAAAAGATTCTTGAGAAAGGCTTGATAGTTGAAGGATGCATGCTTACTAAGTAGAAGACAAAGAAAAAGAAGAGTAAATGATCAACAGAAGTACTGCTGAAAGATAAATAACAAGGTAGAACTTAGAACATTAAAACTGGGAAAAATTAAGTAGAAAGCCTTAGTGATAAACACCCTAATATAAGAATGGGAAAAAATAAAACAAGACATAATCAGAGAGAGAGAGACAAATCATAAAAGACTCTTAATCATAGGAAACAAATGGAGGGTCCCTAGAGGAGGGGGGGGAGGGTAACTGGGTGATGGACATGAAGTAGGGCATGTGATGTAATGAGAACTGGGTGTTATATAAGACTGATGAATCACTGATCTCTACATCTGAAACCAATAATACATTATATGTTAATTAGTTGAATTTAAATAAAATTTTAAAAATACACCTTCTGGAATAAATAAAATGAAAAAGGAAAAGAATGGGAATATAAATAAAATTTATATCCACAGCTCAAACCCAGTAACTCAGTTGAGAAATAAGGAGTACTAGAATAAATGGAATTCACCTAAATCTTAACAGAATAATATAGGCCTCAGAGAGACACTGTGGAGCAGGTAGGTATAAAAGCATAATTGATTCTCCTCATGAGACTCTCTTCTGAGCATTCTCAACTGCCATATTTGTGAATGAGAAGAGCTTCCTAAATGTGTGGACTTGGCCCCGCTCTCCAGTATGTGTATTGGCATGGTTTATGAGATTACATAAACTTATGAGAATATACAATATGAAAATGCATCACTATTTCCATGCTACCCATCCTAAGAGATCTTGGTATGACGTCAACAATGTCTTCAGTCAAATTAGTATCTGTTGAGTGTTAATTATTTACTAAGCATTTCACTAGGCCCTAGGGGTTTGGTGATGAGCCAAAATAGACAGGAGTCTTGCCTTCCTAGACTTCACAAGTGAATGGGAGGAGCCAAGAGTAAAATTATCACTGAAATCTATCATTTAAAATCATAGTGTGCGTGATAAAGGAAGAGTACAAGGAACAAAGGAAAGGGTTCTGATCAAAGTTTCAGGTCTGGGACCTCATTGAGAATGCATGAGTTGAAAAAAAATTTTTAAAAAAGAAGAATATAAGTTTAACTAGGTGAATGTTTGCAAGAATGTTCCAAGACAGAGGTATCAGCATGCTCAAAATCCCTGGGTGACGGGCACTGAGGGGGGCACTTGACGGGATGAGCACTGGGTGTTATTCTGTATGTTGGTAAATTGAACACCAATAAAAATAAATTTATTATAAAAAATAAAGTATAAAATAGGAAGTATAAAAAAATAAGGCCTTTGATAAAGCAGATATTTTGAGAATGTGAAAGTAGACCAGCATGCTTGTATTCAGAGAGCTTGCATTAAGAGCAGCATGGTGAAAGATCGTGTGTCCTTTTGTCAGCAAAGAAGCAGTAACTGGTAAAAACTGATGGGATTGAACACAAGGGGCCTCCAGCTAAGGAAGACCAAAGGGTCTCTATGAGTAGGCTCTCCCTGGAGGGTCCTAGAAGAGTAGATCTAGGAAGACAAAAGCTGTCCTCTTTTCTAACTTATGGACATACCCATTTAGCAGAGAGCCACTGCAGATATGTAGTTCTCACAAGCTGCCCATACAGAAAATCCATTCTAACTTTATTCCAGGGAGAACCTTCTGGCACAAACAGACTAGAATAATAAAATAAGGCCTTTGATTCTTCAAACACAATATTTTGGGGTGAATATGATAAAATAAATCTGGATTTGGCAGGGTCTGAGCATGGCTATTTTACTCTGAGATTAGAGTACCGTGAGCATTTCCCTCCTTCCCCAACTGGTATGCATGTCATCAGCAGTTGCAAGAGACTGGACTGAATGAAGGACAAACCAGACCCTAAACCAAACACAAAAAGAGATGCATCAGTGAGATTTGAGGAGGAAAAAAGTGCCATATGGAACAAAACAAAAATAAAAAATGAACACAATGGGAATCATCAGAGGAGAGAGAAGACCCAAGGCCGGGGGATTTCCCCTTTAGATAACAGAAAGGGTTTTCCCAAGACTCACAACCACTGCTTCTCAAGGTGTGGTCCTTGAACCAGCAGCAACTGCATCCCTGGGGAACTTGTCAGTTCCATGAAGTCTCAGACCCTATCCCAATCTTATTAAATCAGAAACCCTGGGGGTTGTACCCAGCAATCTGATGCATGCAATAGCTTGAGAACCACTGTTCTAGATATAAAGTCTTACTACCCTTGAAGACCAATAATAGGTTGAAACTGTAACACATTACCATCTGCTGTGGATTCTGTGTTGGGTGGAATAATAATGCAAATCTAAAATAAAAGTCATTTATTTCTGGATTCCATTTGCCTGGCTAACCAGTTGTCAGGAAAAACATTAACTTATACATCATGCCTCTTTTTCATGACAAGTTCTGAGTTTCAAAATGTATCTGCTTATTTGGCATATGTAGCACATATTTTATGTTAGATTTATAAGCATCACATGAGAGGCAAAATAATAATATGTAATAGGTGAATTACTGTTCCTCTGAAAATATTTTTGTTTGGTAATTCCATTTGGCACAGAAAGGATTCTACTTGAATTTAAAAGGCAATCAGATAACTATGAGGAAGGTTAAATAATTGAATGAAATTATTAGAAAATTCTAAAGTGTACTCCTATTATTAATATTTCAGAATTTACTTGCACAAAGTCTGTCTGCCTATATCATTCTGATAAGTAATGGATCATGAACACACATGTGCAGATTCCTGGAGCTAAATCTCCTACTTCAAAGAAGACTCGGTGACCTTTTCTAAATGGTTTAGTGGCTCTATACCAGGATAGCAGGAGATCAGAACTTAAATCCAACAGGATATTATTGATATTAGAGTGAAGAAAAAAATAGAAAGGTTCATTCAGAAATCTGGGACTTGATCTACTCTCTTCCTTGGGTAAAATATAACTTTGATGAAATTTTTTTTAACTTTGATGAAATTTATATCTATTAATCACTAAGAAGCAAGACTTGCTACCAATTAGTCAGACAAATCTCATGCAAATCTCACTGAACGACAGTACCAATCCAAATCCTTCAAGTGTGGTTTCAGGATTTCCAAGTCACATGACCTGGGTTTCCATATCACAGTTTCCTACTTATATCACCTTAAGAAATTACTTAACGTCTCAGTCTTTTTCCTCTCTTATCTTCAAAATGGGTAAAGCATCACTACCTACCATGTAAGACTTTTGTGAATATGAAGTGACATAATACATGTGAAGTGTCCACCACTGAGTTCATTAAATGCTTTTATTATCATTGCAGTAATAACAAATTTAATATTTTATTTTGGAAATGAAACTCATGCAATTACATAGTGCTAAAATTAGTCCTTGGCAACCCAACGGTAAGGGACTTATCTAAGCAGTACTACCTAAATACCTTTGACATGTGATTCATAGCTCATTTTCAAGTTTAACACATCGATTTGGTACAAGGACTATCATGGATTTGCATGGTAATATTATATGAGATGGATTTAGGCAAGCCATTGGGGATAATCCAAGCAAGTTACCAGCAGCTGATAGATGATTTCTGCACATGAAGCTGTGTTTGCTCTGGTCTTCCTGCCTGCTGGTAGCAGAAAAATATCATATTAACTTTATCCTTCTGGTGTCCACCTGGCCCTCCACTCCTAGAGCTTGAGTTCCAGTGATGACGCCCTTTGATCTTTCCACTTTTAATGTCCATCTGCTGCGTGACTTTCCCTTCCAGCCTGAAGCACAGATCTATGAGAAAGAACAACTCCTTGTTTAACATGAAAAACTGATTATTTCTACTAAATAATGTTTAAAAATAGACATGGTCTAATACTTTCAATAGATCTGGAGAAGATTCACTAAAACTTCAAAAATCTATTTGTTCTCTTGCCGATGCTTGACCCATCAAGAAAAATGAAGCAGTATACTCCTCCATTTGTCACTGCCTATGCTTTTAAAATAAAAATAAATTTAGAATGCCACAATTAATCCCCAGGTCTCAATATTTTTTTAAACAGGGGAAAAAGAGATGACTTGTGGATTTGGAATAAGAGCGGTTATGTAAAAATAGAGTTAGAAGGAAAACTGAAAATATGTGAATGACCAGATAAAAGAGTAATGAGAAAAAGTGTTTCTGATGGCTCTCCTTCTCAATTCAGCCAAAGGGGAAAAGCAGTTTGTGGTGGTAAATATTGCAGGCAGGATAGCAGCGTGTGTAGCTACGCACATCGGGCATGCAGGGGTCCAAGTGGAATTTGCCATCACTCCAAGAAACCATCAGATGTTGTCTTTTTAAATGGAGAATGGTGTGAGGACTAGTGGAATTTGGTGTTAGATGTCAAGCGTACAACATGTTCATTTAACTCAGGGTTGCAGTCAGAGTCACTGCTTGACATCTTTTTGAGTTAATTTTACTCAATAAAAATGTTTCATGAAGATGAGACAAAAACCAATTTCTTGCTCTCCCTTCAGAATCCTTGCAGGGAACAATTGGGGGGAAAAAAGGCTGTTTCTAGTATACACTGCTGAAAAACTTATTTAACTTTAGTTACAGAGAGAGCAATGCTTTTTTGATTTGAAAGCAATAAAAAGAGTATCAGAAAGAGTATTGATCACAGATTTATTTTTACTTTTTATTTTTTTCTTAGTTATTTTTAAAGCAGACGCCCAAGAACCAATTTATTTTTGACACAAACACAGGCCATTCTTGGCAACAGTTAGTGTCTTCTGGCTTTTTTAATCCCATTTTGGGTAACTGCTGTCCCCCCTCCTCTCAAATTTCATGGCACCTACCTTTAATTCCGTTCTCAGAGACTTCTACTGTTAGATATACTTAGTTTTATAACCTTGAATCCCTGCAGGGAGAAAATATAGTAACAAAAACAACTACAATAATGAACATTTGTTGTCATTGTAGGAAGCTCGGTAACTGTGTGTTAGCAACTTGAAAATATCTCTTTAATTTTTCCTCCTTCATACATTAAATCAGAGTCCTGCTTATTGGATGCTTGTGGGGTCACTTGCTCTTGGTTTTCAAGAAAATCAGGAATGAACAAAAAAATCTCTGATAGCTGAGAATTTGATTAAGATTATTGACAGCTCTCCGTGTGGCATGAGTAGGACTGTGCATACTTGCATCTGAACTCCCAGAAGCTATGTGCCATATATGCCAAGTTCCCTTGCCTTTCTGAGACTTTTTTTTTCACTAGGCTGAAGGGACATCTCCATGAGTCTTCTTGTGTGGTCTTGTGGTTTGATAGTGACATGGACACTGTGCTTTCTCTCTGAAGACTGTCAGCCCTTTTAACATTGAACTACATGTCTGTGGTTCTGCTAAGGATTACATTGGTCACCTTTTCCCCCCTAAAAACAGAAATTGATTCTTAACCACAGTGGTGTGTATGTGTGTATGTGTGTGTGCCTGTATATGTGTGCTTAAGGGATATTTAGAAATGTGTAAACTCTGGAAAAAGTTTTCTATCCTGTCAATACCATTTATCTTCATTTCTATTCTAATTATTTCTTCTTTAAAAAATAACCTTATTGGGCATTTCCTCTAACTTAAGAAAGTGATTTGTGTCCATTATTAAAAATCTGACATTTACACGCACACAGAAAACCTCAATTACTGCAATTAAATTTTAATGTTAATTACTAATTACTAATGCTAAATTTTACATTACTCAGATATTTTATTTAAGGAGGTATGTATATGTATTTATATATTCTTATATGTCACTAATACTGCCCTTCAAAATTATTTCATGTGTAAATTCATCATGTTATACTGATATATTAATGCAATATTTTATCAAAGTTATACATGTACATGGTTTTAAAAAGCTATTTCCAATGCTTGTAAAAAAAGAAAAAAAACATGAATTTATGCTATTCTTGATTTTCTAGTAAATATCATTTACTGACTTCCTACAGTGGAAAGATAGATACAATCAGCTACACACACACACACACACCCCTATCTACTCTATCCAAACTTTAAATACAATTACATTATAATTTTTGGTGGCTCTCTTAAGACTATGTAAATATTTTCACTGTTTGGGATGCCAAACAGGGTTGGCATCTGTGATTGAGCATCTGCCTTTGTCTCAGAGAGTGATTCCAAGGGTGCCAGAAATGTGTCTCACATCAGGCTCCCTGCATAGAGTCTGCTTCTCCCTCTGCCTCTGTCTCTGCCTCTATCTGTGTTTCTTGTGAATTAATAAATAAAATATTTAAAACATATTTTCACCATTGTATAATGCAGAATATTATGTTAACATTTCCTATCTTGTTCAATTTCTTGTTGTTATATCCATTGTAGATAAGGGTAATAATAATCACTTCCTTTTCTCACTTACTTAGTTTCTATGTTTTTATCACTAATTTATCACCAAAAATGTTATAATTATAATCTTCTTTTTACTGAGGGAAGTGAATGTTAATCTCGATAAAATTGAGGTTCAAGTAAAACTTTTATGAGGTCTGTGGCTGAGTTCCTGGGCCTCGCAGTAGTACATCAAGGTACTGGCAGTATCCTCTAGTATTTGGGTTATCCATTCATCTTTAGTCTTTGTCCGTGGAGATCTGCTACACTATCATTCCTCATTCCTCTCTGCATGACCTCTTCAGGTCCAATGAATCATTTACTCTGCCACTTTTATTCTGAGGCACTGAGAGTCATTCTTCTGCTTTGATCCACACTGGGACCCTCAAAAAGTTGTGAAAGGCTGTCCATTCTTTTATTTTTCTGGACATGTTTTGCATCTAGAACCTATCTAGGGTCACTTATTGAAGTGATCACATGGTTGTTCTTCTTTATCCTATTAAGGTGGTGAAATTCAATGATTAATATTTATTTTTATGATTAATATTTAAATTCAAAGCCAATCTTGAATTCCTAGGATAAGCCCTACTTGGAAATATTGTATTTTTGATTTACTAATTTGATTTACTAATTTTTTGCTAAGAATGTTTGCATCTGTATTCATGAAGTACATTGGTCTGTAATTCTATTATTTGGAATATATTTATCTGATTTGGCCTGTACTTCTATTATTTGTAATATATTTATCTGATTTGGCATCTTAAGGTTTAAGTATAAGTCAGTTGAAAAATATACTCTCTTCTATTTCTTGAAGAGCACATTCAAGATTGGTAGGGTTCCTTTCACATACATTTGATTGAATTCACCAGTGAAATCATTTAGACTTGAAATTTTGGGGGGAGAAAAACCTAAATAACAAATTTAATATTTTTTTGCAATATATGAGACTCTTCCTATTTTCTATTTCTTCCGTATTGATTTTGTTCATTTGCATCTTTCATACGATTTTTCCATTTTGGGTATGTTGCAAAATTCATTACTCTAAAGTTGTTCATAATATTCCCTTACCTTTTTTAATGATTAAAAAGATCCCTTACTTATTCTGGATATTAGTAATATTTTTATTTTGAAATTTAACAGTTACATTATTTTTCAAAGAACGAACTTTGATTTATTGATTTTCTCTGTCTATTTTTTTTGTTTTATTGATAGCTGCCTTCAATGTTATTTTCTTTTTTGCACTTATTTTTGGGTTTAAATTGCCAGAGTTTTATTTGTCTTTTACTTCTTAAGATAGAAATACATACAATTATTTTACACTGTCATTCTTTCAACATAACCATTTGAAATTACAACTTTTTAAAAATATTGCTTTAGGGGATCCCTGGGTGGTGCAGCAGTTTGGCACCTGCCTTTGGCTCAGGGCGTGATCCTGGAGACCCGGGATCGAATCCCACGTCGGGCTCCCGGTGCATGGAGCCTGCTTCTCTCTCTGTCTGTGTCTCTGCCTCTCTCTCTCTCTCTGTGACTATCGTAAATAAATAAATAAAATTAAAAAAAAATATTGCTTTAGCTGTATCTCATATATTTTGTTAAATGCTTTCATTATCATTTAGCAATCATTAGTTCAAAATATGTTCTAATTACTCGTAAGATTTCTTTGTTGCATGGGTTCTTCAGAAATGTGTTGTTTAAACATATTTGGAGATTTTATAGATAATTTATTGTTTTTAGTTTCTAATTAATTACATTGTAGGTGGAAGTCATATTCTTCCATTCTTTGAAATGTACTGAGACATGTTTATAAGCTATAATATGGTCTGTCTTGGTGAATGCTCCTTGTTTATTTGGGAATGCTACAATAAGTACCTATCTATAGTCTATGAATATCAATTAGGTAAAATTCATTGATAGCAATTTTCAAATCTATTTCTATGCCATTATCTTTGCTGTATTCTATGGTTTAGAAGCAAATCACACACATATTCAAAGAAAAGAGTTCACACAGGGTGTGAGACCAAGGGGACAAGAATCATAGGACTACTTTAGGAGTCTGTTTACCACAATCTAAATTTAAATATTTTTCTTGTAAATATTACATGTTTGGTTTTGTGTTTTTATTAAGCCTAGAAATCTCTACCTTTTAGCCCATTTATATTTAATGTAATTTCTTTCTTTCTTTCTTTCTTTCTTTCTTTCTTTCTTTCTTTCTTTCTTTCTTTCTTCTTTTTCTTCCATTCCTAGAATCATTTAGGTGAATCAAGGAACTTTTTTTTGTATTTAGTTTTATGTGTCATGTTGACTTTTATTTTTTTTAAATTTTATTTATTTATTCATGAGATACACAGAGACAGGTAAAGACACAGACAGAGGGAGAAGCAGGCTCCATGCAGGGAACCTGACGTGGGACTTGATCCTGGGTCTCTAGGATCACGCCCCGGGCCAAAGGCAGTGCTAAACCACTGAGCCATCTTGGCTGCCCACAATATATATTTTTAACTTATAACAGATTACCTTCAAATAATATAGTATTTAGAGTTCAAATAATATATTCTGTATTATATATAGTCATATATAATGTACCATATATTATATACTGTATTATATACTTCAAATTATATACTACTTTTATATTATCACACAACCATTGTAAGAATTTTATAAGTTTATTACATTTCCTTTCCTATACTTTTTTCCTGTCCTATATTTTAATTCTATGTACCCAAAATCATTCACAAATGCAGTTCCTTCATCACAACCACAGATTTCAAATGGCATTTTTGAAATGCTGCTTTGCATTCTGTGAGAATTAGTGTACCTTGAAAGATTTTTTTTTCAGATTTCTTGCCTAGCCCTCTTCTTTCTGCAGGCTGCTATATTTCCCTTGTGAAATATATTGTGTACCTCATGGAGCAATGTTTTATTTCCCTGCTCTATTTCCAATCATTGAAAAACAAATTCTATTTGTTTGACCTTATTCTTTATGCCTACAATAGCCTCCATACCTACAACAAACCTATCACTGGAAATTCAACATACTTAGTTTTAATGAGCGAATATAGACAGATGGTTCTTGGGCAGTTATTTAGATGTCATACGAATTATTTCTTATTTAATGTACAATCATATTCCAAATGTTATCAGTAGTGTACATGCCCCCAAATGGGCATATACATATAATGACATTGGTTCTCTTTTGTTCTTGAATCTGTTTCAGATTCCAGAAAATAGAAATGTGAAAAGGACTCTATCGTCTCCATTTTGCAAAAGAATTGTGTAGAATAGAAGTAGAAACCGGCCGGCTGTTTTAATATTGATTATCTACACCCAGCTGTAATTTTTGCATCTCCTCTTGAGCCTGACCTAGTTGTCCCCAGGTATCGCTCTGCTGGTGAAAGAGGACACGTCTCTTAGATCAGGGCTGTTACATAGTGAAATAATCACCAACAGATGGTGATAATCTGTTAACAGTCTAATGGAGATCCCTGAAGATATGCTGGGAAATGAAGTTTTCACTAAGGACACTTGCTACTAAAGTACAAAGTGAATAAACGGAAGATCTGGTACAGCTGGAAGGGAAGCTGCTTCTGATTAGAGGAGAGGAATACACAGCCAGTTTAAGTTCCAGTGGCAAAAATCACTCTACATCAATTTCTGTATCTACGCTTGACTTTTAGCCTTGTTGACTATTCGATCATTTACCCCACTGTTTCCTGAGCATTGGATGTAGTTAGTGACAGCTGTTGGGTCAAAGACACCTAACACATGTGGACACATAGGCCTTAGCCTATCTAAGAGAATTCATGTTCTGTACTTTTGGAGCAAGGGTCAGGACTGCTCAGATTTATTTCTTTGCTCATTCTTTTTTGTAATATTTTATTTATTTATTCATGACAGACATAGAGAGAGAGAGGCAGAGACACAGGCAGAGGGAAAAGCAGGCTCCATGCAGGGAGACTGACATGGGACTTGATCCCGGATCTCCAGGATCACACCCTGGGCGGAAGACGGGTCTAACCCTCTGGGCTACCGCGACTGCCTTTCTTTGCTCATTCTTATGGTAAGATATATAACGTGGGTGTTATTAAGGTATGGGAGATGTTTAAAGAGGCTTTTTATTTGTGTGATTGAACTTAGCTACTATCTGTTACAAACATTAGTAAATGTCACTTAATTAAAAACATCATGAACTAAAAATGGTGTATATAAACTTGCTACTCAAAGTATAGTCTGTAGACCCACATTGTCAGCACTCTCCAAGAATTCATTAAAAATGCAGAATTTCAGCCCGACCTCTGACTAACTAGATTGAAATCTGCATATTTTCAAGATTTGCAGTCATGGTTGCCTGGGTGGCTCAGTGAGTGAGGGTCTGCCTTTGGCTCAAGGTGTGATCCTGCAGTCCTGGGATGGAGTCCCACATCGTGCTCCCTGCATGGAGCCTACTTCACCCTCTGCCTCTGTCTCTGCCTCTCTCTCTCTGCGTCTCTCATGAATAAACGAATAAAAAAAAGTTCTGTGGTCACACCTATTCACATTAAATTTTGAGAAGCCTAGGTGGGGCAAGATGGCGGAAGAGTAGGGTCCCCCAAGTCACCTGTTCCCACCAAATTACATAGATAACCTTCAAATCATCCTGAAAACCTATTAATTCAGCCTGAGATTTAAAGAGAGAACAGCTGGAATGCTACAGTGAGAAGAGTACACGCTTCTATCAAGGTAGGAAGAAGGGGCACTTGATGGGATGAGCACTGGGTGTTATTCTGTATGTTGGCAAATTGAATACCAACAAAAAATAAATTTACTATTTGAAAAAAAGGTAGGAAGATGGGGGAACAAAAAATAAAGAAACAAAAGGCGTCCAAGGGGTGGGGCCCCCACGAGGAGCCCGACTAAGGCTGGGATGGGTGCCCCCAGGACCGGAAGGCCGCAGGAAAGCCCCGTCCTGGAGGAGCAGGAGCTTCACCAATCTTCCTGGACTGAAAGGAGCTCGCAGGGAGTTGGAGAAGGATCCCAGGAGGGGCAGGGATACCCTCAGGCTCTCAGGGACACTAACAGAGCACCTGAGCCCCCGGGAGAGCACCCACACCCCTGGCTGAGCTCCCTAAACGGCTGCAGCGTGTGCCTGGCTGGACCCGGGAGCAGCTCAGAGGGGCTCGGTCAGAGGCTGCCAGCGGAGGGGGCTGCGGGCCAGGAGCGCAATTCCCACAGCACAGGCCTGGGAGCCTATGGTGCCGAGGACATGGCGCAGGATCCGGCACTCCCCCCCCCCCCCCGGAATAGGCAAAGGCTGGGAGGGCCTAGGACAGCGAGGATGCTCCTGCCGCCGGGTGGTGCCAAGCTGGGCAGATCAGCATCCACGCCCCGAGAGCCTCCAGGACCCTGGAGACTGAGAGCTCTGGAGTTTCTGCTGGAGCTGACTCCAGGGCTCCAGAGCTGGCTGCCGCCGCTGCTGCTGTTCCTCCTGGGGCCTCATGGGGTAAACAACCCCCACTGAGCCTCACAGTGGCCTCACCAGATAAACAGCTTAAACATCTTTCACTGAGCCCTTGTACGAGGCAGGGGACTGAGCAGCTCCCCCAAGTGCTAACACCTGAAAATCAGCACAGCAGGCCCCTCCCCCAGAAGACCAGGTAGAGAGACAGGGGAAAAACAGATTATTGACCAAGCAGCACTGGAAAGTTCCAGGGGAAGTTGAGGGATTTACAGCATACAGAATCAGAGGATACTCCCCCTTGATTTTTGTTTTTTGATTTCTGTTTGCTTCCTGCCCCCTTTTTATCCTTTTTTTTATTTTCTTCTCTTTTTTCTCTTTTTCTTTTCTTCTTTATCTTCTCTCTTTTTCTCCTTTTCCCAATACAACTTGTATTTGACCACTCTGCACTGAGCAAAATGACTAGAAGAAAAACCTCACCTCAAAAGAAAGAATCAGAAACAGTCCTCTCTCCCACAGAGTTACAAAATTTGGATTACAATTCAATGTCAGAATGCCAATTCAGAAGCACCATTATAAAGCTACAGGTGGTTCTAGAAGAAGCATAAAGGACTCAAGAGACTTCATGACTGCAGAATTTAGATCTAATCCGGCAGAAATTAAAAATAAATTAAATCAGATGCAATCCAAATTAAGGTCCTAATGACAAGGGTTAACAAGGTGGAAGAACGAGTGACTGACATAGAAAACAAGTTGATGACAAAGAGGGAAGCTGAGGAAAAAAGAGACAAACAAAAACAAAAGACAAAAAATCTATCATGAGGATAGATTAAGGGAAATAAGTGACAGCCTAAGGAAGAAAAATATACATTGTTTGGGGTTCCCGAGGGCGCCAAAAGGGACCGAGGTCCAGAATATGTATTTGAACAAATCATAGCTGAAAAAAGAGAGAGGCAGAGACAGAGGCAGAGGAAGAAGCAGTCTCCATGCAGGGAAACTGATGTGGGATTCGATCCTGGGTCTCTAGGATCACGCCTGGGCCAAAGGCAGCAGGAAACCACTGAGCAACCTGGCTGCACACAATATATATTTTTAACTTATAACAGATTACCTTCAAATAATATACTATTTAGAGTTCAAATAATATATTCTGTATTATATATAGTCACATATAATGTGCCATATATTATATACTGTATTATATACTTCAAATTATATTACTACTTTTATATTATCTCACAACCACTTTAAGAATTTTGTTTATTACATTTCCTTTCCTATACTTTTTGTTTTTCTTGTCCTATATTTTAATTCTATGTACCCAAAATCTTTCACAAATGCAGTTCCTTCATCACAACCACAGATTTTCAAATGGCATTTTTGAAATGCTGCTTTGCATTCTGTGAGAATTAGTGTCCCGTGAAAGATTTTTTTCAGATTTCTTGCCTTTCCTTCTTCTTTCTGCACACTCCTATATTTCACTTGTGAAATATCTTGTGCACCTCGTGGAGGAATGTTTTATTTCCCTGCTCTATTTCCAATCATTGAAAAACAAATTCTATTTGTTTGACCTTAAGAGAACATTGGGGAGGGGGGGGGTTCATGACTCCTTGTATCTGGAACTTCCAGGAATTTCAGTCTCTCAATCTGGTTCTTACACTTCTGTTAGAAGTTCTACTAGTTTCTCCATACTCTCACTTATGATTGACTTCTCTGATTTTATTTTGCATGTCTAACGATGATTTAAGCTGTTGTCCTCTCTTTTTTTAAAAAAAGAGTTGATTGCTTTCTGGAATCAGCACAATTAGCTTTCTTTGCATCCCAAACTAGCTGATAATTTAGCAATATGTCTTATTTTGTGGATTATCTCATTTTGCATTTAGGATGTGAGCAATTGTCTCTTGGGACTTTCTATATCTTAAATGGAAAAAAAAAGAAGTCCAAAAACAGACTTTTTGAGTAAAATAAAGCCAGAACTTTTTTTCCTTAATCTACATTCATCCTTATTATAATTTCCCATGGACAAAACCAAGGAAGTAAAAGCAACATGTATTAATGTTTCAAAAGTATTATTCTAGAAAATGCTTTTTTCTAATTTGTAAAGTCTTTTTAGAGAATATAAACTTTACAATTATTTCAATGAAAAAGAAAATTTCTGGACTT
This sequence comes from Canis lupus familiaris, assembly GCF_011100685.1. Classification (NCBI taxonomy): domain Eukaryota; kingdom Metazoa; phylum Chordata; class Mammalia; order Carnivora; family Canidae; genus Canis; species Canis lupus. The sequence continues at coordinate 31,767 of NW_023331675.1, forward strand.
GTTATAAAGAAGACAAGTGGGTAGCAAGTACAATTTAGATTTCTGAGAGATTGTGTCAAAACACTAAAAATGTGACATTGTTTTTTTTCAATTAATAAAGTCAATAAAGGTTTTTCAGCTAATAAAGTCACAAACCAGAGTTCCTGGGGTCAGTCAGTTAAGTGTCTACCTTTTGGCTCAGGTCATGATCCCAGGGTCCTGGGAGGGAGCCCATATCAGGCTCCCTGCTCAGTGGAATGTCTGCTTTTCTGCACCTCCCCCCCTGCTTTCTCACTCTCTATCAAATAAATAAATCTTAAAAAAATAGTCACAACAGTGCTTGTAAGACTATGTATATTTCTTATAAAAAGTCTTAATAAAGTATGTGAAATCTCGTTTAATAATTACATTGACTAAAGCTGAGGAAATATTTATCTGAACATTTGGTTTTTAATACTTCACTGAATAACCAGAGGAAAAATAACTATGTCCCTAAATATATATAATAATTCCTCCCATTTCAAGAAAGGAAATAATATTTCCTTTTGAGCTATGTTCACATACGTTGAATGACTGAAAAAAAAGTTGAATGACTGGATTTTTTTTTATACTTTAAGCTATGATGGCTCCATATGTGATTCTTTGTACTTGCATGGGTGATAAGCCATGAAGATCACTGCAGTTAAAAATAATATCATTATAATAGTAGCAAATATTATTTGGACTCATTTTGTAATTATTAAGGACCACTGATGATTTAACACATAAAGAAATTGAGCCTGAAACTGCCTACCCTCCCATAAATTCATTTCGCTTTTAACTCTATTTTACTATGTCATCATTCAGAACAAAATCAGACTCTAATTTTTATATGTTGAAGAAAACTTGAAGCAAAGTAAAGTTTGGGACAATTACTTTTTAGATTATGTTTGGTATCCATTTATTTTATTTTATTTTATTTTATTTTGGAGAAAAAGAACATCTAATTTCTCATGTGATAAATTTAAATATATATTTTCCACTCCATTTCTTGTTTTTTAAGATTTTACTTATTATTTGAAAGAGAGAGAACATGAGAAGGGGAAGGAGCAGAGGAAGAAAACTTCCCACTGAGCATTGAGCTTGACAAGGGACTTGATCCCAGGACCCTGAGATCATGATCTGAGCCAAAGTCAGCCACTTAACCCATGGAGCCATTCAGGCACCCCTCACTACTCCCTTTCTAATGACTTCACATTGAACAACAATTATCTTAAGATTAGAAATTAGAAACAACGTGTTTCAAAGGATGCTTATATTTTTCTACTAATTCAAAGAGAAAAGTAATGTAAAAATATTCAGGGCAAATCACTATTTTCTTCTGATATCTGGAGGCTCTTTCACACCAAAAAGTGGCACTCAAAAATGCCTCAAGGAAAGAGTATCCACTATTATCATTATAATAGCATTCCAAAAGGAACACGAGATTCGTGTGCCTAAGCAACCTCAGTAAATGAGCTCCATTAATTCATTTCATCCTGTTTATAGAAAAATTTACTTAAGAAATCTTTCACTTCCCTGAAAATGTTTATTCTCGCTTTAATTTTGTCATTTTGCAAGCCTAAGGTAAAGAAACATTTCAAACTATAATGTTAGTTCTACTTCTTAGAAGTCTCATATATGAATTTTTCAGTTATAATCAGATTGAAATATGCTCATATTCTGCTCTACATATAGCCTTATGTATGACTTATGTATAGGTTATGTACATGTGTATGTATATGTATATGTAGAGCTTATGTAGCCTTATGTATAGCTTCCTTTTCCTTGCCCACTCTGAATCATGGGCTGTAAAGACAGCTATGTGGCCACATTCTCTCAAAACTTCAACTTCTCTGATATGCTTACCAACAAACAGTGTAGTGGATGGCTGCTATACCTCTAAAGAATTCACCTAAATGTTTGCCAAACATAGTTTTTCTCTTCACGGATAGTCCATTATCACTTTCAGGAACCACACCAATAGGTAGTAATCTTCTTTTCCCTGATAATTCATTTCATTTTATTTTTTTCTTAAGGATTCATTTATTTTAGAGACAGAATGGGGGAGAGGCAGAGGGGGAGAGAGAGAGAATCCTAAGCAGACTTCCTGTTAAGCGGGCAGAGCCCAACGCAGGGTGGAGTCTAATGCAGGGCTCCACATGGGGCTCAGTCTCATGAACCCGAGATCACGACCTGAGCTGAAACCAAGAGTCAGTCACTTAATGGATTAAGCCTTCCAGGCACTCCTGATAATCCTTTTCATTTTAATAACTATATTGTCTGATATTAATGTAGCTGCTACAATTTCTTTTAGTTAATATTTACATATATGTATATCTATCTATCATCTATCTATCTTTGTTCAGTCTTTCCCTTTTCAAAACATCTGTTTTTATCTTAAAAGGGTATCGAAATGACATATAGCTATATTTTTTCCCAATATGCAGTTGACCTTTGAACAACACAGGTTTGGCCTGCACATGTCCACCTACAGAATTTTTTATATAAATACAGTATAATACAATAAATGTATTTCCTCTTCCTTATAATTTTTTAAATAGCATTTTCTTTCTCTAGCTTACTTTATTGTAAGAATATAGTCTATAATACAAGTACCATACAGAATAGAGGTTTATTAACTATGTAATCAGTAAGGCTTCCAGTCAACAGTGCACTATTCATACTTAACAGTTTGAGGGAGTCAAAAGTTAAACCTGGATTTTGACTGCAAGGGGGTTGCTGCCCTAACCTCTAATGTGTTTAATGGGCAACTGTGTATCTCAATTTACCTGATGAGTTTGGTCCATTTACATTTATTATTTCTATTGACATTTATTATTTCTAATATATTTGGAATTAAATCTAGCCCCTTTTGTGCTTTCTTTGTTCTATTTTCTTGTGCACTTCATCTTTCTTCTTGCTTTTTCATATTAAATGCTTCAGTGCTGTTTTGTCTGTACTTTTAGACTGTACTCAGTCTTGAAATTTTAACAATACACATTTCATTTACTAAAATCAAAAATTAATCAATGTCTCTACTTTTTCTAAAGAAATAAGAAGCACTTTAATTCCAGTCACCTTCCTTCAATGTGCATGTTAATTGCTTTTAAACATTTTAATTGTATAGAGATTTAACTGCATCCTTTCTTGGATGTTATTATTTTGCTGTATATAGCAAATTTTGTTCATATTTACTCTACATTTGATTCTTTAATCACCATTATAGGACTTCATATTTTCTCTGGGTTTGTTTTCTGTGTTCTTGAAGTAAATAACAAGCATCTCTGCTTTTGTTCATATGAAAAATGTCTATGTTATCCTTGATCTTGAAATGTCATTTAGTTGGCTATAAATTATAAATCTATATTTTTCAATCTCAGCAGAGATCAGATTTTTATTATTTTTTATTACTTCAAATTATTTGTTTATTTACTTTGTCAATTGACTTTTTTTTGTCAATTGACTTTTTCACTAAGATATAGACCCTGAAAGTTTCTAAATTTCATGTGGTAGTCTAAGTTTCATCTCTACCATATTTTTTCTCCCCTTCCCAAATATGGGCATTGAAACTAAAACTTGAGGTGTGAAGTATCTGTAGTATATCCTGGTCATTCTATCGTGTCATTTTGGTTCAGTTCACTTTTCAGTTCTGGCTTCTGTGGGTTAACTCTACATATTGTGAGCACAGTCTTGCATTTTAAAAATGTTTTATCTCCTTCAGAATATTTAGTGATTTTAATGGGATGATTTTTTCATGCAATAAATGTTATATTGCCTGTTTCAAAACCATTTTAATGTTTACCTTTTCTTATTTCCTCTGTTATTAAGCTTGGATTCCATAACCCATAATGATGACCACTCCTTGCACACACCCTTGATTTCTTTGCTCCCCTTTCCTTCCATCATGCTGGAGTGGCAAAACCACAGACTCAGTTACACAAATCCCATCTGCTTCATAGGCATTAATTGTGCTGGGTGGGGTGTGCTTTAAATTTAAGACAGCAAACCTTAAGTAATTCACCAGTGCTGCATAATCTTTCTACCTTTCTACAGCCAATTGTTTGTTCTATTCTCTAGGAAGAC
>NW_023331676.1:0-35817 GCF_011100685.1 Canis lupus familiaris
AGCTGTTTTCTATCCTATCAACAGTCACTTGAAGCATAAAAGTGTTTACTTTTGATGAAGTGTAGTGAATTGATGTTGTCTCTTTGTCTCTTACAGGTCAAGACCTGAGCTGAGATCAAGAACCAGATGCTTACCCGCCTGAGCCACCCAGGTGCCCCATAGTCAATGTATTTTTGAACTCACCGTGAGACTTCCTCTTTGACTCATGGAATATTTAGATTCTGATCAGGACTCTATGGTCATTTTTTTAATAATTTTTATTTATTTATGATAGTCACACAGAGAGAGAGAGAGAGGCAGAGACACAGACAGAGGGAGAAGCAGGCTCCATGCACGGGGAGCCCGACGTGGGATTCGATCCCGGGTCTCCAGGATCGCGCCCTGGGCCAAAGGCAGGCGCTAAACCGCTGCGCCACCCAGGGATCCCTAGGACACTATGGTCATTTTAATTGCTGTTCACCTATAGGATTTTTCTGTGATTTCTTTCAAGATTTTAAATCTTTCTTTCATTTTCAAAAAAAAATTAATCATGATATCTTGGCACAGATTTACCCTGTTTGGCTGCCCACAGCTCTTGAATCTGTTAGTTTATGTGTCTTGTCAAAATTTGCCAAGATTTAACCATTGACTGTTTCCAAGCCCCTCTTCTATTTCCTCTCCTTCTGGAACCACAGTGACACAAATATTAGATATTTGTGGTCGGTCTCCAAGCATCTACGTTCTGGAAAAATCCTCAAGGGTCACGGGCGTGGCTCCAATCCCACTTCCATCCCCAGCACGCCAACTGACACACCAGGGGCATGAGGCCCCACTAGGGTGTTGCCCATTTACAATGCTCGGCTGTCCTTTCTCCTATGGACCCAGCCTATTACATCACCCATGCCCACCTCCGAAGATCCCTTTCCTCATTCGCTTTCTAAACTGAGCTTTCCAGAAAGTACACCGACACCTGGTTTGCTTCCTTCTGCCCAGGGTCTTCCTCTTCAGTGGGTTTTCATGCCTCCAATTCATTTTCTCAGTTTCGAGATGGTGACATATCCCATCTCGGGGTGGTCAGAAAGACAGAGCCTTTCTGTCTTGTCTCTGCTCAATTTCTAGAAGATCTAATCTGGACCCGGAGTCTTTTTCTGGATCCATGATCTCAGAGGATTAGTGGATGAAATTACCCAGCTGTGTAAAGTTTATTCTACTGGGGTACCCGTGAAGCTCAGAGTTATATTGTGTGACCTCTGGCCACTGGTCTGTGACATCAGTGTCAAGTGAGGCAAGCAGCGTGAAACCACATTCTTTCTCTCCACACTCCTGTTGTGATGCTCCTCCTTCACCCCCCAGAGGGCCAGCGACCATCGCACACACATGTGTACCAGATTCCTAACAAACCCTATTTGCAATCAGAAGTTAGAATTTTTTTCATAAACTCTGGAACTAGAAATCCCACACACGGCGTACATATTTATTTCAGACAATAATGTTTGCTGCAATAAAAATCTACTTATCAGTAAATAGAACTCTCTTTTTCATTTCAAATCTTTAATCATTGTGAGTCAAACTGAATTATTCATAATTCTTAAAACAACATAATGTTTGGACATGTTTGCTATAATTTAAAGCAGCAATGTAGATGGAAAGAAAACACTTCTCTTTATTCTGCGTTTTATTTATTTATTTATTTTTATTTTTTTAAATTTTTTTTTATTTATTTATGATAGTCACAGAGAGAGAGAGAGAGAGAGAGAGAGAGCAGAGACACAGGCAGAGGGAGAAGCAGGCTCCATGCACTGGGAGCCTGATGTGGGATTCGATCCGGGTCTCCAGGATCGCTGCCCTGGGCCAAAGGCAGGCGCCAAACCGCTGCGCCACCCAGGGATCCCTATTCTGCGTTTTAGCATATAAGTAAGCAATTAATCTCGGTTTGAGTTTATTATGACTGTTTAGTAGTAATGCCTTCCTTTCCATTTATGCATTTAACTCAACATGCATTCCGTAATTTTTATTTCCTTTTTTTGTTGTTGTTAGAAATTTAGCCCTTGGGCAAAATAAAGGAAGTAGTAATTACTTTTTGTCAAAAGGTTGCAGACCGTAGCTCACGGATTATAAAGGAGACTTCATCAAGCCTGTATGTCTTCTATGCCTACTGTTATTTTACTTATCCTGGACAGCCCTCAGAAGACAAAGCTCTTCATTAATGGACTCAACTATTACACTTCTAATTTTAACAGAAGGTTTTGGATATGTGGTGGTGTAAATGGGATATTATTTGAAAAAAAAAGTGTGAGTGAAATCCTTTATAATGTTCTCCTTTGATATATTCCATTTAAATGGCCAATTTTATTAAAGTGCAAAGGACCCTAGGCATGCACATTTGGTCATGAGTAGCCATGTCTCTTAACTCAACACAAGAGAAATCTTAGATCTAATGAGAAAACAGCCTTTTAAGGACAGCTCTTCAGAAAGCGGCTGAGAGTCTACTCATGCATTTAGATTTATTTGTGGGTATAAACATGCATATTATAGAGCATCTGGTTTTTACCTTTTCATAGTTTATCATCATTTAAAACTGCTGAATATGTTACTCCTTGGACAAGTGATTTTGTCATGATTTTTCATGGAATGACTTAGCATAGAAGAGCGAAAATTACCTCGTTCTCATACAAGTGATTCGGAACACGAATGAATGATGATGCTTTTATTTTAAGAAGGATGTGACAATTTAAAATAATAGATTATCACTTTAATATCGATAAACTCAGGATCTACCTTGGTAAAGATCTTGCACGAACCTACTTGGAGCAAGAATGGATTGGAATAGGCCAAAATGTGGAATTAAGAAAAAGATATTAAACTATTTTTTTTCTTTTTCTACTAGACTCTTTCTACTTTATTTTGGTACTTATATTTTACTCTAGGTATTAAAGAGCAAACCAAACAACAAACAAACAAACAAAACCCATACATTAAAAAAAAGAAAATGGGAGTTTGAAGTCGTAGCCTCTGATGTAGGGACTACTGTACAAACATTTCCTACTGTGCATTCAGGTCAGTACATCTGGAGGCAGAGACGGTGCAAGAGCTGGGCCAGCAGAGGTCGGGGCTGTGGAGGGCTGACAATGCCCTAGGGGTCTGGACAGCACCCCTTCAGTGGCGGCCCAGGCGGGTCATCTCAGCCAGTTTCTTCAGATCCCTGCTGGTCATTCCTGGACGTAGCTGCTTCAGGTGGGGGCACGGTCTGGGACAGGTGGTGGTTTCGGGTGAGGTGATACCTGCAGGGCCATCTGCTAGAAAGCACTGCGATACATCTTTATCCTCAAGGGTATGAGTGGCACATATGACAAGGTTTGTTCCCCTGGAAGAAAGTCCTTCCTGTCCTGAGAGAAGCCCCACTAAGATCCCAGTGAAAGGCCCTGTCTAAGAGGAACATGGCGGGGGGCATTCTAGGGTACAGGAGCAGCCCCCCAACTCCAGAGAGAGGCTGATTTGGCAGCCACTCTGGGTATCTCCCACTCCCACCGTCCACTGTAGGCTCCTCATCTTCAACTGGCACCTGTTGGCTCGTTAGCATGAGCCAGACTCTCATCCCTGAGGGTATGTGCTGCTGAGGCCGAGGCTGCTGTGCGTGTTCATTCACCATCCAGTGTTGGCAATGGGCACCTAGACACATCCAAGTGTGTCACCTGCATGCCACTCGGTGACAACATCCCCCTATCTTCCCCTTGGTCTCAGGCCATTATTATACCTGCTAGAAGAGAGATTCTTCTTGTCCGCAGCTCCATTGGCACAGAATCTAAGGTGAACTTTCTTCTCATGAGCCCCTGCGTGAAGTGTTCTCTCTTAATGAAGACCTCCAAACCTACAAAGCCCAGAGTTTCAGGGACAGGAGGTCAGACTCCCTAAGTGGGTCCCTGGGGGTGACAGCGAGGAACCCCTCCATTTGCACCTTGGCCAAGACTCTTATCATGTTCTTGTTGGAGACATGGCACTAAAATGTGCACTTCTTCCTGGAGCCTGGTGTCCCATCTTTGTACAGTTTAGGCTCCTGGTGGATGGTATCACCTGTCACATTACCAGCTCCTCCTGATGCTTCCACAGGCCAGCTGTTTCTGGGATGGTATGGCTTGTGATCAGAACAGTGGATGTACTGGGCAGGACCCATTCCCCTCTCTTGTTGTAAAATGGGTCCTCCCTGAGTTAATGTTACTGAGTTAATTGAATTAATGTTAGTCCATTCTTGTAATGGAGGAACAAATATTCCAAAGCCCCTCACAGAGTGGAGATGGCTAAGCCCCTGAAGGTGAGAAAGGTAAATTCACATGCACAATACATATCATTTCTAATCAGGATGGACTGCTTTTCCCTTCTGATGTAAAAGGGGATTGATTTAATCAGTTTACCACCAGCGGGTGGGTGGTCTCCTAAAGAAATGCTTCTTAGGATCGACTCTGTCACTGGCAAGCTGGGAATTCCATAGTTTCAGCAGCTACGTGCCCTTTGCTAGGTGAGTCTCACACACAGTGTCCTTTCTTGCAAGCAGGCTCACCTCATGTGACCCTCATGCCAGCACTTGTGTGGCCAGTGATAAAGGCCAGATGTTGTCATAAGTAATTTTGTCCACCTTGTTGCCTAGTGCTTCTGCTGGGGTGGATGCTTTCTGGGGGGCATGCCGTGCAATGCAAAGATCTCTACCTTCTAGGTTTATCCCATATGACCGCCACCATGTCTACACCAAGATTTCCTGTTCCCCACCCTCCTGACCGTTCTCCTTCTCATCCCAGGATATGTTAGCCAAGCCCTTCAACGCAGATCACATCTCTCTATACAGTCCAACCTGAGGCTACTTCTATTTCCACATGAGTGGCCCACCAGGTGCCCTGCTTGAAGCAAGGTAGCCTTACCACTCTCTGGTAGTACCTTCTCTGGGCTGGGCTGTCATTCATTTGTGAACTGACATTCACTTCTAACTCACAGCCAAATACTGAGCTGGCCCATCGTGAGCCAAGCTCAAGCTTTTTCCTCCCATGTCAGCTCGTCACAAAGGATCACCCATATGGGTGTATGCTGACTGGCAGGCCGAGTGCAGTTAGTGATGGGTGACATGGGGCCACTCGTTACCTATGTGTGAGACTTAACCTATGATTTGCTTAATGCTCACCTTCCATCTTGCAATAGATTGTTTCTGGACCACCCACACTGATGGTTGAATGGGTACATGATAGCCTAGTTCACAGAGAGTAGCAGTGGCCATATGGTTACTTTTTGCCTGTGGGACAGGTGCTCTGTCCCTATCAAGACTCAGTAGCACATCGGGAGTTGTTCTACAAAAGACGTACATGCTCATAGAGGACAGCATGAGCTTGATCCACAGCCCGAAGTATCCACGTTGTGGGCTCCTCAATGGGGCTCACACTAATTCATCACTGATATCTCCAGAACTAGAACGTGCCGGGTCCTATGGCCCACGTGTCACTGTAGCTCAAACCTTCACCTGGGACCACAGCAGGATCCTTCCTGTTTGGAGCCCCCTTAGAGCAACCACCTTGGGAGTCAACTGCTGTCTGAACTGAAGCGGTATTCTCAGGTGTAGAGCACACTGTGGCCACAGCCTGGCCTACGAGGCACCGGATGAGTCAGGATTCTTTAGAAGGATGGAAATTGGGACAGAATTCCCGCTACTTTGGGAAATCCAAAAAGATCTTACTCGTAAGACCTTAGACTGATTGGGCGGAGCTCACCCATAGTATGAAAGGTCCTCAAAGTTGACTGAACATTTGAGTTCAAATGTTTCTGAACATTAATCTTATCTGAAATATACCCTCGTCAGAGCATCTGGCCTGGGGTTTGACTGGTCAGCTGGTCACTCTAGCCTACCCAGGTTGGCACATGGGATTGACCGTCCCAGGCAGTGTTGAGCCTTCTTTGTGATGGGAGCTGTGTGATCAGTGATTTCTCCCTTAATTTTGATAATGTGTTTCAGCATCTCCCCCCCCCCGAGCTGCATCTAAATATTTCACATAACATGGTGGGACTCTGAACGTGCACGGAGGACATCCCCATCACACGGAACACATCTGTCTCTGCGCGGGTACATGATACATTAGCACGATGCCACCGATTTAGTGGATTAACGTGGTATCAGCAGGATGTTCAGATAATTCAGGCCTCTCTGGAGGATATTATGGCAGAGGGTAGGATATTTAACCCAGCCTTGGGGCCAAGCTCTAAATGTACCCTGTTTTTTCTGTGTGTGTGTGTGTGGGGGGGGTTTAATCCATGTGGATATGAACTTGTTCTGATCCCTTTTCTGATTGTCACCAGCTAACCAGTGTTTACCCACTCTGCTAAGGCCACAGCCTCAGGCATGGACACTGATGTCTGATGAAGTGGTGAGAAGCCTCTTTTCACCCTCCATGGCCAACATGGGCTTCGCAGGACACTGACTGGCAACTGAAATGTTGAGATGACGGGCACCACCTCCAGACCCTTTATGTTTGTAAGGGTGGCTCCTAATCCCCAAGAGATGGGGTATTGCCGCTGATGTGAGGTCTTGGCCACATGGGGACGGGGGCAGTTTCAGAGGCTTCCATGTGACCATGTGTATACGACAGCTTCTCAGCCACTAGGTGAGGCCCCGGTATGGGACCGGTGACACATTCAGACATGCCCACTCTACTTACTCATTTAAGAACTGAAGACAGGGGATCCCTGGGTGGCGCAGTGGTTTGGCGCCTGCCTTTGGCCCAGGGCGTGATCCTGGAGACCCGGGATCGAGTCCCACATCGGGCTCCCGGTGCATGGAGCCTGCTTCTCCCTCTGCCTGTGTCTCTGCGCCTCTCTCTCTGTGACTATCATAAATAAATAAAAAATTAAAAAAAAAGAATAAGACAAGGGTGTTTAAAAAAAAAAAGAACTGAAGACATAGCCATGGGGTGGGTCTGTGGACTGAGTGGGCCCGTTACAGACAGATTTAGTCAGAAATTCATTTGTCACCTGGTCCCCGTGTGCTCCCAAGTTAGTCAGGGAGCTTGAAGATGCTTCGAGTCTCTGAACATGGATGCTGGCACAGACCAATGTACTGCCCTAACCAGACACCAAATATTGGACACCCCCTCCCTAGTGTCAGTGACTTTGTCTATACAAATTCTAGACTGTGTTTGTACTGTGAGCGAATTATGAAAATTTGCAGTATACCCAAGCCCCAGTCTCATCATTAAGTAAAAGAAAATATTAGAGCAAGAAAATGGGCAGATTTCTTATGAATCTAACCCTAAGCAATCCGATGATTATTGTCTCCTTTCTTGTAGCTAGATTAATATAAATCGCAGAGAATGCATGTGATAAAGTGTGATATCCCAAGAATTAAGTTGTTATGAGTTGCATTTAACTGGGTGATCCCCCAAAAGACACCGATATCCCTGAAAATATATAAAATGGATGCTTCACATCATCATGGAATGTTGAAGTATTTAAGATCACAGCATTCATGTAAGACAAGATCTGTTCTTGCTAGAAAAAAAAGTGAAGTCTCAGTTCTCTGAATTTCCCAAAGATATGGGACGAATAATACCTCAGATATGCAATTCATTGGCATCAAGTTCTCCAGGTAATTTCTCTGGGATGAAGAGCAAGCATTGTGATAGATGACAGGGGGTCTGTTCACAAACATTTGTGTATCATTTTTTCCCCAGAAACTAGCAGTTATGTCCCCTAACAAAGAAAAGAACAGAGATGTAAAATATATTCCTATTGGATAGGCACTGTGTGTGTGTTGGGAAGATGGGAGCGTAGAATGCTGTTCCAGAAAAGATTCCTTCAAACTACATTACAAAAATCAAAATGGCTTGTAAAGCTTGAAAACCTTTGTCTCCTACGTTTATGGGTAGAGAATTTACGAGTTTTAACACAAAACCTCACAACCCGCCGTAAGTGTGCTGTCCTTCCAAAGTGCCTTATTTAACGGCAGATTCCAGGGAGCACTGGCATTTACTCTAGAAAGCACTTCCTGCTCTTTTTCTCCCTCGGATAGATCCAGAAACAAAACTACTTTAAGAAATGAAGTCACAATTCCGTGATATTTAGGAAAAATGGCTTACATAAAAGCATCCAAAATAATACTCCTTTTGTTCAAAATTTAGGAGGTAAATCATCAAGAATTAATATTAAAATAGTGTTATGTATGTTGTGAAATGTAAGGTTTTCTGGGAAATGACACCTGCCATTTTGCCAGGCACCCCCAAGTATTTCACTGGAAACAGATGAGGAATGGTTGGGTCATCCAGCTCCTTAGTGTGATGTGTGACTTACAAACAGAAAAACACAGAGCGTAGAGTTTTAGATGTGTGCCTCGGGGCTTTCTTACAAGAACCCCTGAGGGATCCCTGGGTGGCGCAGCGGTTTGGCGCCTGCCTTTGGCCTAGGGCGCGATCCTGGAGACCCAGGATCGATTCCCACGTCGGGCTCCCGGTGCATGGAGCCTGCTTCTCTCTGCCTGTGTCTCTGCCTCTCTTTCTCTCTCTGTGACTATCATAAATAAATAAATAAAAAAAAAATAAAAAATAAAAAAAAAGAACCCCTGAGCCAGTGACAAGCATTAAGAACATTATAGATCTACCTTTGGATATAGAGTGAAAGGCAGGCAGCATTGTACAGGGGACTTGAGGCAATATTTTTAAACCTAGGATTTTCTAGTTTTTCTTGAATATGGCTCCCAAAGGAAAATGTACATGTCAAAACAAAGCAGGTGCAAGCAAAAGAATTCTCACAGAGAGAGATGCAATTGCAAGGGGATTCGACATCGCCTCCAGGCATGTTTGCAATAAGAGTATTGAAAGAAACATGGCAAGAAATATTTGATGCTGCTCAAGGGACAATAAAAGACCTGGAAACTTGCCTTCATTCAGTGGAGGGGAGTGAAAAGTGGGCACATGTCTACTTGCTTCTATAAATCTTCATACAGTGTTACGTAAATATTACACAATCCCAGAAAGAATACAGGTGGGCCATGTGGGAACATGCGTTCCCACGGCCTGGGAAGGGGCCAAGGTCCAGAAGCCCGCCGGTGCTGATGGTCATGCGACGGGGACTGTCAAGCAGCCAAGTCTTTAGCACTGATACACACGCCCAATTGTTCGGAATTGTATTTTCCAGATTTAAACCTTGAGAAATGCATTCACAGAAAAGTGCTATATATGAAGAAGTCAAGGAATATATATATATATATATATTTTTTTTTTTTTTTTTGTCAGTAGATCATGTAGTTCTGCACAACATTCCCTGGGTTCAACAAATATCAACTCATGAAACACACTACCATATTTTTAAAAGAACACACTAAAGTTGATAATTCGTGCTCACATGGGATATAGATACCAATCCCAGATGTGATATGCCCAAGAAAAAAAAGGGATATAGAGAGGGAGCATGAATTTCTGCCTCAAGCGCCCCGAGCCACATCACTTACTAGCAACACAGTCTTGAGAAAGCCATGTAGACTCTTTCTCTTCAACTATTAAATTGAGATATCACCACTTGCTTTACAGCGTTGTTGCAAGATTTCATGCAATCATGCCTGTAAATTGCACAGTGCTGGGCGCATGTGGGGAGATGGGCACAAAAATACATTTGTATTCTTCCTGTGTCAGGTTCTGTGGCCAACGTCAGGGTACCCAACCCCTGGTTTGCTTAAAGTAAAATTCTTTGCAGTGCCTAAGTCTTTTAATTTCTTCAAAAAACCATGATCAAATTCAAATGTGGATTTTTAGGCTACGAGTAGATTATGAATCCAATGCCTGAGAGAATGTAATTATTTCAGAAGAATAAGACACTGCTTTATGAAAGCATTCTAAAAAGTGCTCCAGACATGGAAGAAATTGCACTTAAAATGGATTCTTGTCCTTGTTATTTAATGCACTGGTGATGACAGGTGTGCTTTGGGAGTTAGATGTTTAATTGGGTCACTGATTCACACCATGGTAATAAAAAAAAAGTAGATCTTTTTAGTTTCATACTGAGAATAATGATTTCCTTATCTTACCCAGTTAGATTCAACATATCGTGCAGTCAGCTTGTCAATTATAATGATTGTGTGTATTGGAAAATGAGAGACCCTTCAGGGCATTTTTGATGGTGTAAAAATTGAACTTTATTTTATTTGCTTATTATCTGACTCTCTGACTAGTATGTGAGATCCATGAGGCTGTGACCCTTATCTGTTTTGTTTGCTTAAACGGTGCCTGGTACATAATAAATATGCAATCAATTTATTTTGAAAGATTTGAATGAATGAAGGCTTTCACCTGGAAAGTGAATGGAATATTTGATCTTCGAGAGTGACTATCCTTGAGGCATGCATTAGACAAAGGTTATAAAAAAGAGGGGAGAAAAGACCCATCCATGAGTGTTCCCCCAAACGTTCCTGACTTACCATTTGAGAATTTATTTTCCTCTGTGCATAGATTTGTTCTAGGCCATTCTGGGGCTACTATTTTGCTTATGTGATAAAGATCCTCTTCTTTGGTGATGGGTTAACAGTAGCATTTCCCTCGAGGCTGCTACACTTCCCTTTCTTTTTATAATAGGAGAAGCAAGTGTTTGCAGAAGGAACCCATCTCTAGTGAATTTAGGTAAAGATACAAATATGAAAGCTGTGAATGCAGATTCTAGTTTTACCAAAAAGTCTGAACAGAATAGAGAATCCAGAAGTGGACCCTCAACTTTATGGTAAACTAATATTCGACAAAGCAGGGAAGACTATCCACTGGAAAAAAGACAGTCTCTTCAATAAATGGTGCTGGGAAAATTGGACATCCACATGCAGAAGAATGAAACTAGACCACTCTCTTGCACCATACACAAGGATAAACTCAAAATGGATGAAAGATCTAAATGTGAGACAAGATTCCATCAAAAATCCTAGAGGAGAACACAGGCAACACCCTTTTTGAACTTGGCCAAAGCAAATTCTTGCAAGATACATCCATGAAGGCAAGAGAAACAAAAGCAAAAATGAACTATTGGGACTTCATGGAGATAAGAAGCTTCTGCACAGCAAAGGAAACAGTCGACAAAACTAAAAGACAACCTATAGAATGGGAGAAGATATTTGCAAATGACGTATCAGATAAAGGGCTAGTATCCAAGATCTATAAAGAACTTATTAAACTCAACAGCAAAGAAACAAACAATCCAATCATGAAATGGGCAAAAGACATGAAGAGAAATCTCACAGAGGAAGACATAGACATGGCCAACACGCACATGAGACAATGCTCCGCATCACTTGCCATCAGGGAAATACAAATCAAAACCACCATGAGATCCCACCTCACACCAGTGAGAATGGGGAAAATTAACAAGGCAGGAAACCACAAATCTTGATTCTATATACTGTAAATCCCTCCACTTCCCCTGGAACTTTCCAGTGCTGCTTGGTCAATAACTGGCTTTTCCCCTTACCTTCTAGCAATTCTTCTGGGGGAGGGTCCTGCTGTGCTGATTCTCAGGTGTGTGTACCTGGGGAGCTGCCCCGCCTTCTGCCAGGTGTACGGCTCAGTGGGAGTTTATCCTGTGAGCCCCCTGCTCAGTCCCAGGTACAGGGTGACACCAGGAGGGACAACAACAGTGCAGGCAGCCAGCTGTGCAGCCCTGGAGTCATGCTCCCGCAGTAACTACAACAGCCCCCCAGTGTGCAGGGCCTGGGTGCTCCAGGGCGGGGCTGCTGACCTGCACAGCTCTGGGCCTGGCAGCAGGAGTGACCTGGCTGTCCTGGGTCCTCCCGGCCTCTGCCTGTCCCGGGGGAGCAACGGATCCTCGGCTGTGTCCCTCGGCGCCCTGGGCCAGGGGGCTTGCAACACTGTGAATGGACCTAAAGTACCACGATGTGAAATTCAGAAGCATCAGAGTAAATTTTGTACCAGGTTAACTTAACCCTTATTACAAATAAAATATATAAGCCCTTACAAAAGGTTTACGAAAATCATAAAATAGAGTAACAATGCAATGACAGGGAGGGGAAGGCTCCATTGGGCTATAGCCACCACGAGCCCCGCGGCAGGAGCTGGGGCGGGCTCCCGAGGTGACCAGGGGGCTGCTCAGGGGTCGAAGCAGGTTGTTCCGGAGGCAGGTGGTGGCTCTGACACTCTGGGGACCCCAATTGCAGGCTCCTGGGCCTACTCCTCTGGGGTGGCCGCGGGTGCAGGTGGCTCTTCCTCATCGGGGCAGGGAACCATAGGTTCGACCAGCATCTGCACTACCTTAAACTCAGGAGCCAGCATCTCGGCTTTGACCAAGTCCTCAGCTCCAGCAGCCAGGACCAGCTCCATCACCCTGAAGCTTCAGCAGGCCCCACAGTCGGAGCTGGGGCGGGCTCCCGAGGTGGTTCACAGGGTTGCTTCGGTCCTATGGCTGGTTGCTCCATCGAGTTAGGAGGCTGCTCGGGCACATCCATGACCTCGAGAGCAGGGGTGGCACCTGCTCCTCCTCCAGGCTCGCAGGGGTGCAGGGGGCTCCTGCAGGCGGAGCAGTGAACTAGACCAGTGACGACTTTGCCTCCCCAGTGGGTGCCTCAGCGCAGGCCAAGCCCTCAGCCCCAGCAGCCAGGATGGCCTCGATCCCTTCAGGCCCCGACGGGGCAGTAGGCCCCACGGTCAGAGCTGGGGCACACTCCAGAGCGGGTTCAGGGTGTTTTGCTCGGTCCAAAGCTGTAGCTCCAAGAAGACAAAGTATCACCATCAGGGCAGACTGTCCACGTTCCTCCCAAATCAAGGCCACTCTTCCCACTGCTCCACATGTGTGGGGGCAAGAGCCCTGGGAGGTGTCCCCAGCCCACAGCCCGTGGGGTGGGGTGTGAGCCCACCCCCTGCTCCCGGCCCAGCTGCATAGAGGCTGGATCCGCCGGGCACCCCCTGTCCCCGCTCGGCCACCCCCTCTGGCTCCGCTGCTGGAGGCGTCTGAATTGCTGGAGGTAACGCCGGGCATGGAGTTCCACGTCCGAGCCTGGCATGCGCTGCCTCATGAATTCCAGAATCATCCTCAGGGAGGGAAATTCTGGGAGCTGACAAAATTCATCCCGAAAATAATCCAGCCATATTTCCAGCATGCAGGAGATGGCCCTGGGGAGGGACAGGAGGGCACAGGTGTCAGAAGACAGGGCACCATCACTCACAGGTGTCCTGAGGAAGCCCTGCAGGACCCAGGGACCCGGCATCCCTTGCAGGATGTTGGAGGCAAGTCCTGATCCTCGTCCCCTTGCCACCTGGCGGACCTGCCTGCCACAGGCCTGCTCCCCGAGGAGGGGCTGGGATGCAGGCTCTGTGCGGGGAGCCCAGGCCCAGCGGGGTGACCTTCACCATCTCTCCTGGAGAAGCGGGGCTCCCTCCTCAGCCTGGTCCCTGCCCACCTGCCCCTTGAGTCCACAGGCAGGCGTACGGGGACGGGGGGCATCTGGCCTGTCATTGCCCTCACTGCACACACTGTCTTCTGGGTAGGTCCAAGCCAGGAGGGCTCGGGCTCTGTGTCCTGCCAGGGCTTGCCAGGAACTGCCCAGGACCGCCAACTTCCCTCCTGTGGCTCTGGGCTGCCTCACTCCCGAGGGGGCCCTGGGGGTGTCCTTCCACTGACTCTAATCTCCCATCTCCCACGGGGTGGGGGCCGCCTGGTCCGGGAGCCCCCACCAGCCCTCCTGAGCACCTGCTGTGCCCCCGGGTCCAGGTGCTACCAGATTGGGGAGTGCAATGCTTCCCACCCCCTCTGCTCTGGCCCCAGGTGTGGGGCAGAGAGAGGGTTGGGGGGCATGGAGAAGGACTCCTTAGGGGTCCCAATGCCTCCCACCAAGCCCGAATCCCATCCACCGCTCTCCTGTGCTCTTTTCCAGAAGGGGCCTTAGACCTTTACCCTGTCACGGGAATTGCAGATGTGTGGGGTGAGGGTGCAGCCTCCCCACCCCACAGCCCCCTCGCTGCCCTCCTGGAGAGGGAAGGCCCTCCTGCAGGAGCCGGAGTCACTCACATTTTCCAGCGCTGCAGGACCATGTCATTGTTACCCCACGCATCTACGATGCACCCATACCTAGAGGAGGGCGGGGGCATCCCATGAATTGTGCTGGGGACGTGACTTCTCATCATGGGGGCTGTCACCCTCTGACCCCGACTAGGCTGGAGCCCCGGGAGCCGTCACCTCTGTTCGTGGGGCCACGGGCAGCTCCCAGAGAATCGCCCGCACCTACTGGGGACTCCTGAAGGCTTGAGCATGAAAGGGCTCCAGCCAGGCCCATGGCCCATATCCTAGTGGGCCTGAGGCACCCCGGGGTCCCCCGGTCTGGTTGCCCCAGGACACAGACCCCCGATGGACTCTCAAACCTCCCTTTCAATGGGAAAACAGGCCAGCTCAGGCCCCTGGTGATGGGTGGAGGAGGCACAAGTCTCCTCACAAGTGAGGAGGATGGCTGCTGAGCACAGGCACAGCCCCTCTGGCCGACCCGCCACAGGCCAGGCCCCAGGGCTGCCCTCCAGGACCTGCTAGGCCCTGGGTTACCCTGCTCCAGGTGGGGGAGCAGCCCGAGGCCGGGAAGCTCACACCATCCCCAGCCTCCCCACCAGCAGGTGGCCCAGCCCTGGGCTGCGGAGGGGCAGGTGCTCACTCAGTGGACAGCAGGTCCAGCACCTCGTCCGTGGTGGCGAATCCACGATAGTCGTCTAAGAAGCTGCAAATGGAGATGACATCTCTGCCCTGCAAGGCGAGCAGCAGTTGTCGGACTTTGTGCTCCAGCAACTCCGTCCGGCTGGACTTCATCAGGGCGATCAGATGCCCATTCCCGGCCAAGGCCCCTGCACCCTGAGGTGGGACGAGGGGACATGCATCCTGCAGGGAGCCGCCGCGAGGCCTGAGAATCTATTTGCAGAAGATAAAATTGACATTCTACATGGAAGAGTAGCCTTTGTCATAGTGCATGGATTTCCCTAAGGAAAGTACAAGGTGTGTTTTGGGGGTGGGTGCATGGCTCCAGGAGCATGAGAGGCAGCACACTGTAGACCCGGGAATTTCCACACAATGCAGCTGAGCAATGGCTGATTCCCCACATGAGTCCAGGAGGGGCCATGTCCTGAGGTCTTCAGTCACCCCGTCAGGTGGCAGTGGGGTGGAGGACAATGTCTGAGGCCAGGAGCTGCCTCATTCACTATCAGTGTCTTCTGAGGATGAGGACACCTGTAGGTCACTGTGGAGGACACTCCAGGGGCCACAGACACAGGCTCCGTCCAACAGGTGGGTGGCAGGAGGGCCCTGAGCAGGTCCTGGCTTCTCAGGAGGAAGGATGAGGGAGCTGCGAGGAACCGGGAGCTCCAGCAGCTTCTGTCCAATCTGGTGAAGAACATTCTCAGGGGCTGAGTGGGGGCCCGCGCAGAGGGCGGCCGAGGGGGCTCGGTGCATGGCTGCAGCATCTCCAGGTGACGTGTGGCAGGTGTGGGCTGGGGGCTCTTGCTTGGCCAGAGGGCAGGTGTCTTCCTGGGCTGCGGGGGCCCGGCTGTGCATCCACAGGCGTGACTGCTTCCTGGAGGACACAGATTCCCTGAATTCCCCACAGGGGCTCCCTGGATGCTCCTGCGGGTGTGCTAGCTGGGGCTCCACCGCGCTTTCTTTTGGGGGTTCTGGGTCCTGTCTAGGGGCATCTGGGCACATTTCTTGCCTGGAGTATGGAGGGGCATTTGGGAATTGTCTGCCAATTCGTTCCTGACAGCGGGACGGGTGTTCTCCTCAGGATACTTGGGTGGTGCCTGGGTGTGTCCTAACCCATGGCCCTGGGCGCCAGCCTGGAGCCCCTCGAGGGAGACTCTGCTGCACATCCAGGCTGTCAGCCCTGACACAGGGTTGGCGAGCTGGCTGTGGGGTGTCAGCGATCGGCACTTCCTGGGCACCAGGAGGTCCACCAGGTGGGCTGAGGCTAACTTTAGGGCTACTCAGAGGAGATGTGGAATGGGACTGGACAGTCTCATCAGGGGTCTCAGTATGTGTCTTCATTGGCAGGTTAGGCTCAGGGATTAAAACTTTCAGGTAAAAATGGAGATATCATATAGAACATCCTACACAAGCTTTTATTGAACTCCATGGGTACAGAATCAATATCCTAAAACATGGTGGCTTCAGAGATGACACTTTTATTCTCTTAGTGTCCAGGGATGACAAGTGAACATCAAGAATTCACCAGGGCCCCAGGGCTTGTGAAGCCCAGTCACTGACCAAGGCCTGTCAAAATGTTCCTGTTTCTCTTGGCCTCTGGTCAGTAAAGAAGACAAATAGACTTAGGTTTCAACCTTTCCTAGACTTATACGATTTCCTATACTTCATTATTCTTCACTATTCTATCCTGCACAAAGATGCCTCCTTTCCCAATGCAAAGGATCATGGTCACAAGTAGGAATGAATTGTCGTGACGACTCAAAAATGTTTCAGCAGACACTACCAATTCTGTGGGCGGAAGAAGGCATAATGACACTTTCAAACCACAAGCTAACCAGGTGCCCTCCTACCTGCATCTACACCTGCCAAGCCCACAATGTGGAAAAAGGCACAAGCCTACAACATATTCCAACTGAATCAAGAGAATATAAAGGATATTGGGGTGGAATTCCCTGAGGAACAGTTAAAATGAGGCATATAAACACTGGATTAAGGATAGAGACTCTTGTAGGAAAGGGAGTTTCAAAGGAATGTTTCCCAAAAGCATAAAACCAGCCAGAGAATTTTTCTTGTGGTGGACCCGGGCCACACCTAGACAGAAACTGGTATTCATCAAAACCTTCACAATCTTTGTAGATTGGGATCATAGTCCAGAGAGATGGAAGTGTAGAAGCCAATCAATGGATGCCATATTCCCAAATAATTGGTTACAGCTACAAACATTCTGGCTGCTGAGGAGAACGAGTTCCTATGTGATACCTGTGCTCCTTTGGGAGAGTGATCTTCCCTGTCCTAGAGCACTGACGACTAACACTCCTTGGCTCACTTGAGGTTACTGAGGAAGAAAAAAGGACATTCATAGAGATATCCATTGAACATAGAAACTGATCAAATTCGGTTCAGAAATGAGCAGGGGCAGTTAGGGAGGTTGAGAAAGACCTGAAGGTGCTGTCTGATGAGAGAGTCAAGATTAGGACCTGGGCTGGCCTGAAAGGTCTCTATGAGAAAGGGACCACACCCAAATCCCTTATTCCAATCAAGCAATTATAGCCGATTGGAAGATCTTGCTCTTTATGATATTTCAGTTTTTAACTGAAAGTTAGTTGACAAAATGGATATAACATCTTGAATAACCTCAAACCCTGACCCCATTTTTAATACCATTAGGTCTAAATTCAGCAGAAGTGTTGGTAAAATACCAATAGTTCAGGAAACATGAGTCCTGAGGCTAATTCCCATGCTAAAATGTACCAATATAATTTCACTTGCAGAAATTCCAATCTCCACCAAATCCACATGGACTCACACCTCCATTCACAGAGACACACACACACAGGCACACACACGGAGTCATAGAAATCGCTCTCATGAGGACATTAGCCTGTTGAAGCTGCTGATTGGCTCAATCCCTGCAGCAGCTAAGAGGATTAGGTGGATATCTTTCAAGTGGCTGAAATGTCACGTGACCTTGGGGCAGTATAAAAGTCCGGGAGCAACGGAAGTGGCCATTCCTGACCATCCCTCTCTCCCACGGGACACCCAGTCTCCTGCAGCGGAGTCTGTCCAGGACCTTTCTCAGCCTCTCCTGATGGGCGTGAGGACCACAAGTGCACTTCAGGTGAGTTTTCGGGCCACTGGTCCGACCTTCCCTGACAGAGCAATGGGACAGTGAGGAAATGATGGAGGGATTGGCCCTTCCTCCACAGGTTAAGGACTCTTTCTGGTCTAACATGTTCTGAGGACAGAGACTGAGCCAAGGCATGGCTGTGAATGCCCTGGACACCCGGAGGTTCCAATGCCAGTGGAATGGGGCCTCAGGTGTCACATTGGTGTGGGGTGGTGGACGAGCAGGGACAGAAGGCCTGTAAATGTCTCACTGGGCCCTGCAGACCTAGAGAAGACACAGGATCAGGGCGCCTGGGCAGCTCCGTTTTTTCAGGGACTGACTTGGGTCGGGTTGTGATCTCAGGCTCTGGAGATGGATCCAGGCCCTCACTGGGTTTCTGATAACTGAGTGCTTCTCCCTCTGTCCTTCCTACAGCTCAGGTGATCACTCTCCCTCATACACACACACACACACACACACTCACTGTCCCATAAATAATTGACCTTTTTTTCAATAGAAGAATTACCTGGTTCCCAAGGTGAAAAGAAATTCACCTCCCAAACCTTCAATGGCAGTTAATTGGGGGCACTGCCACGAACACATGGAATGGAAGTGTTCAGATGGGCAGCTTCCCATCGAGTAGAGAAGAATGTGTTTTCCCAATGAATTTGGACTTAACTATGGCTTCCTCTGGAGTCACAAGGGGCATTCAGATATGAGAAAGGGAAGCCCACTTTCCTGAGGCTTTTGCCCTTTGCGTGTTCCATGGTGCATCCCACTGGACCTCAATCGGGAGAGGTCCCGTCCCTGGTTTTGTTCCCACAGGGGATTTGGAGAGACTTAATGATAGTGTCAACAAGAGTCCTTCCTTAAGGGCGGCCTTCCTCAGAGCGGGGATGTGGCTTGGCCAGGAGAGCGTAGGCAGGAAGGAGGAAAGAGAAGTGACAGGGGGAAATGTGTTTGGCACCACTGTCCTGAAGCTCACTAAGGCCTCTTGGGAAGATGGTACAGTGAGGATGCCTAGGTCAGGTGAATAGGACTCTCTTGTTTCTTTTCCCTCAGGCTACCCGAAACCCATCCCTGAAGCAGACTGACTTGTCCCTCCAGAAGGTGGGACTGATGGCGGCTGGTCATGCCCACCTTGGGCCCGACAGTCCCTTGAGACCCCAGAAAGGCAAGAGGCCACAGATAGCAGGACTGGCCCTCAGAGTTCCCAGTCCAGAGGAGGAGGATCCCAGGGTGAGTGGGGAGGCTGGCATGGGTTTTGAAGCAGGAGCTCTGCCAGGAGTCTTGAGACAGGCTAGGCTCCCAGAAGATCGTGGCCCGGACTCAGTTGTCCATCGTGACATGGGCAGAAAATCCCCCAGGCTACACACTGGGACACTCAGAGGCTCTGAGCATCAGCCCCAGGGCACCATAAGATCAGATCGAGCCTTGTGTTTGTCCCGAGTCTTAATGATGTTTCCACCTGTCCTCAACCTGACACCTCCAATCCCTCTTCCCCTTTCCTTCCTTCCAGGGGATGGGGAGTAAGCATCCAGAGGTCTTCACTATACTGACACCTCACTAGCAGATACGATGTCCCCTGTCCTCATCCCATGTGCCACTCCATGAGGATGGCGTCCCATTCGTGTGCTTGACAGATTCACTGGCATTTGAGTGGATGCACTGACCGTTGCCCCTTCCTCCCACAGGTGAAGTGCAGGGACTGTGGCGCCATTGGACACAAGGCATCAAGCACCAGATGCCCCATAAAACACTGAGCACGACCCTCGTTCCCGTGGCCTTGGGCTCCAGGAGGCTGAAGGAGAATGTGGAGCCGGGGAGTCATTGGGACCCAAGACACCAGGCTGGGCTGTTGAACCAGGCTGAGAGGGAGAAGGCAGGGAGATGAAGGTGAGGAATGGGGCTTGTGACCCGATGCCAGGGCTGATACGACAGACCCCGAGTCCGTGTGCATGCACAGTGTGCAGGGCGGCTGTGGGCAGAGCCAGGCTGGGCGAGGCAGGCAGAGGAGCTCCCAGACTAACAGGGTCCACATTTGGGTGATGGAGCTGTCCCTGCTGATTTCGTGTGGGGTTTGCGGCTGGACAAATGTCCCTGCACCAGTGAATGTATGGAGCTTGGCACATGCCAAGGCAGACCCTTTCAGACTCTGAATGTAAGAAACTGCCTGGACGACCTGTTCAGCTCCCGATAGTTAGGATGAGGGGCAGAGGTGGGCGTAGAGTGGCTGCGGAGGGAAAGGACCAGGTTGGCCCAAGCCCCGAGCAGGTGTCCGGCTGGAATCCAGGGAAGGGAGTTCCTTCTCCTTTCTATGCCTTCATTTCTGGTGCAGGCAGGAAGCCGAGCAGAGGAAGGCCCTGCTCCACAGGTTCCCCAGGAGACCCCGGGAGGGGCAGAAGCGCACCTGGAAGGAAGACATGGAATCTTGTGACTATGTGAGGGTGAGTGTGCGCTGCTTCCCGGGCTGTGCCCTTATGGACTCGCTGGGCTCCATGGGCCTCCTGGGGGAGGCGGGGCTCCACTTCCTCTCTGACCAGTGGCAGTTGAGTAGGGTGGATTTGCACCCAGTTTTCCCTTGGTGCCCATGATGTTGCCTCCCACCTTCTATGTGTGTGAATACTGGCTGTTTGACGTGTGAAGGTCATTGGCGGGCACTCCTGGAGCACATACCAACCTCAGAGAAGAACAGGCCGCTGTCCTTTGTGACACATCATCCCACACTGCCCATCCCCACTCAGGAGCTCCCACCATGACTCTCCAGCTGCAGGACTCCTATCTCCTCATGAGCAGAGAGGATGGAAGCGCTGGTCCAATGGAGGAAGCATCGCTGTGAGGCAGGACTTTGCGTGTCCCCCCCATGTCTCAAGGGCATCAACAGCATCCTGTCAGGCCTTTGTTTGGACGAGCCCTGCAGCCAGATTCCCTACTCCTAGGTCAACAGATCCCAACTCTTTCTTTCCCTGTTCCGGGGGAGGGGGTGGTTACTAAGGTCGTGGGCGTTTGTTGGTTTCTTTCCTGAATGTTCATTTTGCCTTGGTGCCGGGGCCAAACTCATGGAGTCCCGTGTGTTTTCTTTTCCCACAGTGTCCACACATGCCGATGCTCGTCTACACCAAGAGGAGGCCTTCTATCACTGAGCCTGCCCTGCCGATGGAACCACGTACTCAGCCCCCTGACATAAGACTCCGGTCCCATTCCACCTCTCGTCTCAGAAGCCCTCAAGTTAGCCTCAGCACACCTGGTGGACGTCCTAGTGCCCAGGAAGTGCCGATCGCTGACACCCCTCTGCCGGCTCGCCAACCCTGTGTCAGGGCTGACAGCCTGGTTGTGCAGCAGAGAACCAAGAGGCCCTGCAGAGTCTCCCTCGAGGGTCCCCAGTCTGGCTCCCAGGGCCATGGGTTGGGACACACCCAGGCACCACCCAAGTATCCTGAGGAGAACACCCGTCCCGCTGTCA
Organism: Canis lupus familiaris; assembly: GCF_011100685.1. NCBI lineage: Eukaryota > Metazoa > Chordata > Mammalia > Carnivora > Canidae > Canis > Canis lupus. The sequence goes on from NW_023331676.1 coordinate 21,231, forward strand.
GCAACGCATTGGCAGACAATTCCCAAATGCCCCTCCAGACTCCAGGCAAGAAATGTGCCCAGATGCCCCTAGACAGGTCCCAGAACCCCTGAAAGAAACCGTGATGGAGCCCCAGCCAGCACACCTCCGGGATCATAAAGGAAGTCCCTGTGGGGATTTCCGGGAGTCTGTGTCCTCCAGGAAGCAGACGTGCCCGTGGATGCACAGCCGGGCCCCGGCAGCCCAGGAAGACACCTGCCCTCCGGCCAAGCAAGGGCCCCCAGCCCACACCTGCCACACCTCACCTGGAGATGCTGCAGCCGTGCACCAAGCCCCCACGGCCGCCCTCTGCGTGGGCCCCCACTCAGCCCCTGAGAATGGTCTTCACCAGATGGACAGAAGTTGCTGGAGCTCCCGGTTCCTCGCAGCTCCCTCATTCCTTCCTCCCGAGAAGCCAGGCCCTGCTCAGGGCCCCCCTGCCCCCCACATGTCGGACGGAGCCTGTGTCTGTGGTCCCTGGAGTGTCCTCCACGGTGACCTACAGGTGTCCTCATCCTCAGAAGACACTGAGAGCGAATGAGCCAGCTCCTAGCCTCGGACATTGTCCTCCACCCCACTGCACCCTGACGGGGTGACTGCGGACCTGAGGAGGTGGCCCCTCCTGGACTCATGTGGGGAATCAACACTTGCTCAGCTGCTTTGCATGGGAATTTCCGGGTCCACAGCCTGCTTCCTCTCATGCTCCTGGGGCCGTGCACAGACACTGAACCCCAAAGGCACACAATGCCCTTTTTTTAGGGAAATCCGTGTGCTGTGGAGAAGGCTACTCTTCCCTCTGGAATGTCAATTTTCTCTTCAGCAAATAGATTCTCCAAGAAGTGGAGGGAATTTCGAATGAGCACTTGTCACTCCAATGGAAATAGAAACTCAGACTTTAAGCTCTCATTGGCATACACATGTCTGCATTTGGGTTTTCAGCTGCGAACAGCCCCTGTGGGCTCTGCAAATGGACACTGTGTTTTCTCCTGAGATGAGTTTTCTAGACTGTGGTGGTAGCTTTGTGGGCACTGTGATGGGCAATATTTCATCTGCGCATTTCGATTATTCTCAGCCATAATTTAGAATCGTGTGTAGTGTTTTATTTCCCTTAATAAAATGTTACCACTGATGAATAGCGTGCATGTGTTTCATTTGATTTGGTTTCTGGGTTTTTTTAATCTCAGCAATTCTGAAACTCTCTATAGTTAATTTAATTCCTCCAGCCTTAATTAACTGAGAGGAGACAACAGCGTGATAGTTTTGGGGGATATGTAGACTTTGAGGGTCTCCTGCACACCCAGTCTCCTTGGTGAAGTACTGCATAGGGAACATTGACCCTGTGCACCCTGTGAGGGAGCCCTGTGTACTGTATGGGCCCTGGGTCACAGGTTGGTCTGTAATGGGATGAGTGGGTGGTTTCCCTCTATACATATTCTGGATCCATCTTTAATGTTGGATCATGATGCCTCCTTTCTGAGACCTGGGCAAGGAGATTTTTTACCCTCCTGATGATAACCTAAGGAGGCAATGGTTGACAAGTCGTCCAAATAGCACGAGACCAAGGCCACAGTCTCTATCTATCTATCTATCTATCTATCTATCTATCTATCTATCTCATTCTCTCTCTGTCTCTCTTTCTCAGGGTTATCTCTGATATGGGCCCATGGGAAAAAACAATACAACACCATGCCAAATGAAACCAAACCACACCAACACCTCCATACTTGTATTTAGAGAATTTCTTTTTTTTGGAAAAACAACTGACTGCTCTTTTCTCACTCCAAAGCATCTGTTTAAGGGTGTTCCCTCTGTCTGTGCAGATGCCTGTAGGTGGAGGTAGAAGAGCTCCTCTATGAGCACACTAGGGTTTAAAAAGTCAGAATGCAGTAGAAAAGCCACAGTGTGTGATCCTTCTCCCACCCCCAACCCCTAAGTAACTCCCATTCAGGCAATCATTATGTGACCCAGGTCAGAGTCTGGCCCCTTGAGCCTCAAGCCCATGTCTCATCCCATGGATGCCGCCCTATTGCTATCTCATGGCTTCTGAGGAAAATGCAGCTTCCTGGGCACTCATGGGATGTGTGCAGTAATAGAAATGTTCCCTACTTTCTGGAAGCCTCAGAAGATCCCAGAGGTCCAAGGGTGCGAAGGCCTATCATCATGAGGGGATGCTGGGATTGGAACTAGCAAAGTAGCCTAAGAATTCTTGGACTTGCAGGAATATAGGGCGCAAGGGTGAGGATGCAGGCAGGCTTGAGCATAGGGCTTTAATGCTGGGCTCTCCAGCAGAATTGGGACTTCATGTGCAATTGAGAGGATTCCTTCCATGTGCACAGGGAGTCCAGAGAGAAAGGCTAGCGGAAGAAGGTCTGAGCAGGCCTGTTCTCCCCCTCTAGTCACCTTACATGTCTTTTGCTTCCCTGCCATCAAAACACCAAACCAAACCAAACCAAAGCAAACCCAACCAAACAGAGCCAAACCTATCTTCCCAAAGCAAAATCCACTCTCATCCAGATATGGAAGACGACAGAGTTATCTGAGCAAGCTGGTATAGGTTATGGATATTAGTAATAGATGGATTTAGCACAGTTGGAAGCACATTGGGTGAATCCTCCCCTCCTTCAGCCTTGGGGAAAAATGGGGCCACTTGAAGGTGGCAGGATTAGAAGCAGTGAGCAGCCAGCTTTGAGTGTGGAAATGATGCTGAGGACCTGGGGTCAGTGTGAGCATGTCTGACCGTGTCCTCATGCATCCCTCATCCCATTGCTTATCTTCTCTTTATATTGAAAGACCATTTGTCCAAACCAGCGTGGGTGGAGTGTTGGCAGCAATGTGTTTGGTCATATACAACCAGCACCGATTTGAAAACCCAGAGCACCTACACAAAGAAATGACAAACTACCGTGTAAGTCAATGACCTACAGCCTTGTATGGCGACAGACTTCTTTTCAGGAAATTATGGGCACAAAATATATATTGAGAAGTTAACCTATAAACCCGGCGTTTGATAATATTTGGAAATGCAAAGAGGCAATGAAATGCTTATATTTCAGGAGTTAAATGCATCCTGCCTGATTAGATCATGTTGATTGAATCACAGCCCCTTCACAATCCACCCCCACCTTTGACTGAAGAGAAGGTGCCTGGCAAGGACCCATCTCCCACAAGGAATTGCTCCATATCCCAGCAACTCTAACCTGTCCAGAACACTTGACAGTCATCCGTCTGTGTAACAATCTCCTGACAAGGAAGAGGTGGGCACAGGATTTCAGATCACTTCCACTCCAATTTTGGTCCTTGCGTGACACCTCAGAAAGATATTCTCCACTGAATGAATGTGGGTTTTGAGGTTAACTAATGGGTGCTATGTAACAATTATATTTCTTAGGGGCAAGATTGACTAATGCATTGTTGAAAGGTAATTAATGCGTGATTATACAGATTCTTATGATTTGGGAGGCCATTCTCATGCTGTTTTAAACTTTGGTGACATATACATGCATTTAATGTTTCCATTATTTCCTTTAAGAATGAATTATAACATTCACGAATCACAGTTATTAGAAAAATAATGTGACAGTTTGAATTTTGTAGAGAAAATATCAGGGTTTTTAAAATTTTTATTTATTCATCAGACAGATTGAGATAGAGAGCAAAGCGGATAGATCTGTGCCAGTTGGAGAGTGAGATGGAGCCTCTCACTGAGCAGGGATCCAGACTGTGCACGGCAGACCCCAAAACCAAACCACATTGTTGGAAAAATCTTGAAAATGTCTCTGAGTTGGGAGGTGGATCGGACACGAGAGAGGAGGTCAGTGTAGCAAAGTGCAAAGGACTCAGTGCTTCCCACACCCTGAAATACTGAGTAACACCGGGCTCCCTGGATCTAATCGACTTGGATGTGGGGACATAGATGCCAAGACATGAACACGTTTCATTGTTTGTTTCTGTTTAAGATTTATTTGTTTATTTGTTTGAGACAGGGAGAGACCAGAGAGAGACCACAGAGTAGCGGGAGAGAGGGGGCCCGACAAAGAGAGGGAGAGAGATTCTCAAGGAGACTCCCCAGTGGCCGTGCTGCTGGATTCGGGGCTCCCTCCCACATTCCTGAGACCCACATGTCTGGCGTTACTTTTCATTTCCAGGTAAGAAGCATGAGACAGCAAGGCCCTCAACCAGACATTATCTAGGACACTCCAAGGGCAAAAGCAGCCACATTGGAAGGAATTGGCAGCATCGGATTCCCTCCTGACGGCCGGGCTCTTCCTTATCCACCACCGTCTCCCGTCTGTGCACCCAGAGTGTCTTCACTCCATGCTCTTCTTCCGTGAGGGATTTCTTAAAATTCCATTCTCTCCCCGAGTTCCCTCCCTTGCTTATGGAGTCTTCAGGTTCCATGTGTCCTTCAATTCTTTGCTTCTGTGTGATCGCTGACATGTGAGCCCCAACATGCTAGAGCCACCACGTGGAACTGATTTACTGAGATGTCTCCAAATGGAAAAATCCCTAATGCAACAAAATGTATTGATTCCATATATATTCCAAATCGTGTATCACACACAGTATCACTAAAAATTTTAAAGACAGCTATGGTTTTCTTTTTAATATTCCCCTGGCTATTCAGGGTCTTTTCTATTTCCACACAAATCTTAAGATCATTTGTTCCAAATCTCTAAAGAAAGTCCTCAGTGTTTTGATAGGGATTGCATTAAATGTGTGAATCGCCCTGGGTACCCTTGACATTTTCATTATATTACTTCTTCCAATCCTTGAGCTTGGAATATTTTTCCATCTCTTTGTGTCTCCCTCCATTTCCTTAAAAGTGTTCTGTAGTTTTTAGGGTATAGATCCTTTACCTCTTTGGGTAGGTTGATTCCTAGGTATCTTATGTTGAATAGCAGGGGTGAGAGTGGCCATCCCTGCCTTGTTCCTGATCTTAGGGGAAAGGCTCCCAGTGTTTCCCCATTGAGAATGATGTTTGCTGAGCTGTTTCCGTAGATGGCTTTTAAGATGCTGAGGAATGTTCCTCTATCCCTACACTCTGAAGACAGGATTAGCTCGGTCCACTGCCAGAAGAGTGAATGCAATGGCTTCTTCTAAGGAAACTAAAACACTGTATTGAAACCTTCTCATCTGACCCTCTGGTAACAGGAGGCTAATGTATTTTATGTCCCCTTATCACCACAGGGGTGGGGTTCTTTTCCCATTAAAATGAGCACTTTTAATAATATCACCGTGGAATGGATTGTTCTCATCTCCATGCCTTTACTGTGCTTGATTTCTATGAAGTGGAGAGGCAGAGCTAAGATGTGGTCCATCTGTGGTGTCTTCTATTGGAGCAGCTGGTAATGGGATGATGCACACCTCACAGGAGGAGACAATCTCCCTAGAAGCTGTTTCCTGTCTCCTGCCTGAGCTCAAACCTGCCACGAGACACATGCCCTAGGATATCTCCTGTGAAAAGTCCTGACTTTGTTTTCTCCTGCTGGACAACAGAAAAGCTCAGGAAGGGGAGTCAGGTAATCCTTCTGCTTACATTCACCCACCATGGCCAGGAACCTACCCTCCTTGTCAAGCTCACAGATCATTGATTGGATGTGGCCTCCCAGATTAAACCTCCATATACTGCCATGGAATCTAGCCTTGGGGCTGTCCCCAAAACCCAGTTTCAGCCCAGATTTCTATTGTGAAAACAATTCCAGCCTGAAATCTTGCCGCAGGTTGATGGAGCCAGGACTCAACACATTGTAGCCTGGAAACAGGTATGAGGTCCACCTAGAACTCCATCCAGGATTGGCAATTCCAGTTTCCCAGGAAAGAACTCATGAATCTGGGGATCTCTGGGTGGCTCAGCGGTTTGGCGCCTGCCTTTGGCCCAGGGCATGATCCTGGAAACCCGGGATCGAGTCCCACGTCAGGCTCCGGGCACGGAGCCTGCTTCTCCCTCCTCCAGTGTCTCTGCCCCCCTCTCTGTCTATCATAAATAAATGAATGAATGAATGAATGAATAAATAAATCTTTAAAAAAAAAGAACTCGTGAATCTGTTCTGTGGGTCGCTCTGCAGATTCTTTGGTCTGTCCTCATGACTAATAGATCTTGATATAGAGAGACACCCCTCGATTGACTAATGGATACCTGGACAGGATGAGCATTGACGTCCAGACACCTAACCAGAGAATCCATCTGCTGACTGCCCAGCCTCCACCGTCCCCACAGTGTGCTATCCAACCATCTCCCGTCATCCCTCCTAGGGGTCTCTGCTAGCCTTGGGCAGAGATGGTGTGCTTCTGGTTCAATCTACTCCTCCCCCTTAATTTCTCATACAAGCATCTTCCTGGTCAGAGCTCTCATAATTGAAGAGACCCTGAAGAATAATGTCCCTATGTCCCATTGCATTTCTTCTTAAATGGCTGCTGGCGCTTCCCCTATATTGAGCCAGTGAGTAGGAGTGAGAAATTCCCATGGGGGGAGGATATGAATTTGAGCTGCAGGTGACCTAGAGGTGGCTGTGGAATTCCACTCAGGGGAAGCAGGCAAAGAAGCCTCTGTGAGGAGCCAGCCTGGAAATAAAACAACTGTTTCAAGGTTCTGAAATACTGGGGAGAAAAAGCCTGCACACCAAATCATATGTGGGAATTTTTTATTAAGAATAAAAAACCACACAACTTCGTAATAACATTTTAGAGCAAAAACAAACAAAGCAGATGCAATATTCTGCATAACAATTTCAGAGAAATAATATCAACAAGTACAGAAAATGTCTTCTAGGAGAAAACATGGTGTAATTTGCAGAACTCTGGATGGGATCTTTTTCCAAATCAGAAATTCAGACATTTATAAAACAATTTCAGATTAACTTGTTAATTTCTGTTTACAACCAAGTTACAAATTGCCAGGATGATTTCCCTACATTTGTTAGAAAATGGATTTCACTAAGACAAACTTGACATTCTGGATTGGGAAGCACGCTTTGACAGTCCTATAGATTTACCTAACGAAAAACTGTAGCATCTGTGTAGTGGGGGGAGTGTATGTGTAGGCGCACAAAAGCAGGACACTCAGCACGTGGTGGACTTGACCGTTTCCATCCAGTTCAGCGGAGGAATTGCTGGTTCACCACAACAGTCCAGGTGGAGACATATCCTCATTCCCACAGACAACTCCTCAGGGTCCTCTGCTGTGGAGGACAAGTCCCCGAGTCCATGAGCTGTCTCATTCCCTATGACAGTCTTCAGAGGACGGGGATACCTGCAGGTCCTCTTACGGAACTCTTGGCAAGACATGCACACAGGTTCCCTCACTTTTTATGACACAGTAAACTGTAATGGTCAAAAGAAACACAATTTCCAGACATGAAAGAAACCCTGACACTTTATATCTCTAATCTGTTTTTGTTACATGAAAATCTAAAAAAAAGCGTGATTTCTTCTGCACAGATCCTATTGTCCCTTACTCTCCAGTAAGGGTGCATGTCCAAGTTTGAATACAGAGTGAAAATAACATTATGATGTGATGTTACAACTGCACATCTACGGTCACACTCAGAGGCGTTTGCTGGTCATGCAATAATTTCCATTCTACAAAGAACTTGTCAAACTCCTCTGTAAGAAATGAAATGATAACACAGAACACCTATAACCTGACCTCAAAAAGCTTTTGCTAGATTCATGAACTTGGCACTGTTTTCCAGAGGTATCAACCCAGGTCCAAATTTGAATTTGAACTGGTCTGAAATCCAGAGTCCACTGCTTCTGGGTCAGGAGGTGCCACAGAGCAGATGGTAGCAAAATAGTCATAAAAAGTTATGTTCAGTGGGAGGCTGGGCATTTCCCTTTGGAATAAGAGTCCTTGTTAGTTTGCTTCTCTTCAGTCTTAATGTGGGAGAGAGTTATGGGAACATAATAAAATCACTGTGGTTCAATCAGGTCTGGATGCAGTTATTGCCCCAAAAGTAAGCACTTAATTTCCTTCCTACAATTTCCAAGCATTGACAAAGACACATCGCTAGCAAGACCCAATACATACTTATGTGTTCAGACAAAATTCTTTCAATATAAATAGAAGAAAAGCATTGGGAAGTGGGGAGCATGATGAGAGGGTCAAACATACTGACTTCAACCCCAGGTCCTCAGCATCATATCCACTCTCAACCCTGACTGCTCACTGCCTCTCACCTGCAAGTGGCCCCCACTCTCCACAAGGCTGAAGGAGAGGCAGGTTCCTGGATTGACCCCATATGAAATCCACACTATCCCAATATAAGATCATGACAAAGACCCAGGTTTAAATATCAGTGTCTCCTAGTTTCAGTTGAAGGCCATATCCCATGAACACACCAGATAGATGGTTCTTCCATACATACAGAACACACACTTCACACAACACAAAATATTTCCAGTATGGGACTGTGTTCGGGTTTGGAGTGTGTGAGTGACGCTGTGTGTGTGGGTGTGTGCGCCCATGTGCACCAAAGTTAGGAGACACATCCCTGGACTGCTTCCCCAGAACTCTGTCCCTTCTTGCTCGTCCTCTTGGTAGGTCGGGCTCTCCCTGGCACACGCGGGACTTTGGCCACGTCCCCGGCCACCTGAGGTGGGAGCATCCCAGCCGCAGTGGTGAGCAGGTCGACGGTCTGCTGAGGATGATTCTTCGGCATCTCAGGTCTGTATTTGGAGTGGTGAAGGATGACTGCGTTCGCAGGAAGAGCAATTTCTCTTCTCCTGACATTAAGTTCAGGCTTAGGGCGGTTGCATTCTTGAAGGCATCTCCACTGGTCTAATGTCATTTGTTGCCTTGAGGTCTCTTCCCCACGCTCCTCCAACTCAGGAAGGTTCACGGAGGGATCCGTTGCCGGCTCTCCTGAGGCCTCACCCACCACTGTGGGGTCTGCCTCGGGAGATGCGAGTCCTCCCTCTTCGACTGACTCCCTCCCAAGGTCTCTCTCCAGATCAGTCTTCTGCATATAAAAGAGGACATAGGCAGGTTGGCGCAGCGCGCAAGTCACATCACAGGCGCTGACCTTAGCATCATCCATTTTATACCACTGGCCATTTCCTGCCTTTACGAAACAGAAGTAATGTCCGCTGTGGCAACTCCTCCCAGCGTGCACCAGCACGGCATAGAGCACATAAACCAAGGGTCCTGCCCTCTGCTCAGACAGGTAGTGTTGCATGTCAAGGCGCTCAGGATATTGCACCTCCTTAGTCATTTTGTTGCCTGTCAAGTCTGAGAATCGTCTCAAGACCAGGATGAGGACATTCGGGGAAGTGTGCAAAGTCAACACCTTGGACGCAGGCACCTTCTCCAGACACTTACTACAATGGTAGGCATTTTCACCTTCCAGCAGTTCGGGCTTCACCAACTGCTCCAAAGCTTGGCTGACGCTGTGAGCATCCCCGATGTCCAGGCTGATGTCCAGGTAAGGTTCCAGAGTGCTCGAAATGCCTTGGCAGTGGAGACACTGGATTTGAGACCTCCAGTACCCCCCAAAGAGTTGCTGGATGAGGGTGCTGTCCTGAGGACACTCAGGGTCTGAGAGCTTGTCCTCAGGCAAGCATGCTTGCTGCATTGCATCCAGAATGAACATGAGATACTCATGGGCATCTTCCTGCTTGTGTCTGTGGAAGGCGGCGAGCAGGAGTGGCAGGGGCCGGAGCACACGTCCAGGATGGCAGAGAACCCGCGTCAGGTGAGCCTGCAGGGTACACAGCATGCAGGATGTCTGCCTCCTACAGGTGGTCCCGTGCTGCTGGGACAGCATGTAGCTGGCGAGGGGCTCTGTGTAGGTCAGACACTGTAGGGTCGCATTCACATAGCAAGTGTTGCCCATGTTCTGAAGCCCGGCTCCCACCTGGGAAAGGCTCTTCCAACTCAGAGGCATCTTGGTGGGAGGCAGTCCTGCTGATGCGGGAGCCAACGGGTCAGTCGGGGAGGAGAGTGTCTTTGATGCAGGGGATGTCGTCTCGGGCACAGAGGGTCCTCCGTGGACTTCAGCACCGCCTCTCCTTGACCAGCATGACTGGGGTTTGGGAGAGGCGCTGAACTGAGGCTCCTCTGAGGGGTGGAGGTGGGCAGCCTCCATGTCTGCAGAAACAGTGTCCACAAGATACATTCAACCAGGAGAATCGGGTCGCAAAGGGATGCTCCTCTCACTGTGCCAGTTTCCAAATGTCAGATAGTGAACCTCACCTCCACCTTTATGGCTTTTGGGCCCTGGGATAAGGCACAAAGTCCTCTAATCCACTCTAATTGCTTGATTGGATTACGGGATTTGGGTGTGGTCCCTCCCTGACGGAGACCATTCAGGTCAGCCCAGCTCCTATTCTTGCCTCCCACAACAGGCAACTTTCAGATTATTCTCAACCACCTCAACTGTCCCTGCACCTTTCTCAACAGAATTTGTTCAGAGTTTCTATGTTCAGAGGAAACCTTTTTGAATGTCCTTTCCTTTGAGTAACCCCAAGAGAGCCAAGGAGTGTTAGACGTTAGTGCTCTAGGACAGGGAAGATCACTCTCCCAAAGGAGCTCAGGTATCACATAGGAACTCGTTCTCCTCACCAGCAGAATGTTTGTAGCTGAAACCAATTATTTGGGAATATGGCATCCATTGCTTGGCTTCTCCACTTCTATCTCTCTGGACTATGATTCCAATCTACAAAGATTGTGAATGTTTTGATGAATACCAGTTTCTGCCTTGGTGTGGCCCGGGTCCACCACAACAGGAATTCTCTCACTGGTTTAATGTTTTTGGGAAACATTCCTTTGAAACTCCCTTTCCTACAAGAGTCTATATCCTAAATCCAGTGTTTATATGCCTCATTTTACCTGTACAAGACCGCGGGACCTTGAACACAAGGCACCAAGCACCAGATGCCCGGTAACACACTGGGGTGCAACCTTCCTTCCCCTTGCCTTGGGCTCCAGGAGGCTGAAGGAGAATGTGGAGCTGGGGAGTCAGCGGGACCCAAGACACCAGGCTGGGCTGTTGAACCAGGCTGAGAGGGAGAAGGCAGGGAGACGAAGGTGAGGAATGGGGCTTGTGACCCAAACGCCAGGGCTGATACGACAGACCCCGAGTCCGTGTGCACGCACAGTGTGCAGGGCGGCTGTGGGCAGAGCCAGGCTGGGCGAGGCAGCCAGAGGAGCTCCCAGGCTAAGAGGGGCCACATTTGGGTGATGGAGCTGTCCCTGCTGATTTGGTGTGGGGTTTGTGGCTGGAGCAGTGTCCCTGCACCAGTGAATGTATGGAGCTTGGCACATGCCAAGGCAGACCCTTTCAGACTCTGTATGTAAGAAACTGCCTGGACGACCTGTTCAGCTCCCTGTAGTTAGGACGAGGGGCAGAGGTGGGCGTAGAGTGGCTGAGGACGGAAAGGACCAGGTTGGCCCAAGCCCCAAGCAGGTGTCCGGCTGGAAGCCAGGGAAGGGAGTTCCTACTCCTTTCCCTGCTTTGATTTCTCGTGCAGGCAAGAAGCCGAGCAGAGGAAGGGCCTGCTCCACAGGTTCCCCAGGAGACCCCAGGAGGGGCAGAAGCGCACCTGGAAGGAAGACACGGAATCTTGTGACTATGTGAGGGTGAGTGTGCGCTGCTTCCCGGGCTGTGCCCTTGGGGACTCCCTGGGCTCCATGGGCCTCCTGGTGGAAGCGGGGCTCCACTTCCTCTCTGACCAGTGGCAGTTGAGTAGGGTGGATTTGCACCCAGTTTTCCCTTGGTGCCCATGATGTTGCCTCCCACCTTCTATGTGTGTGAATACTGGCTGTTTGACGTGTGAAGGTCATTGGCGGGCACTCCTGGAGCACATACCAACCTCAGAGAAGAACAGGCCGCTGTCCTTTGTGACACATCATCCCACACTGCCCATCCCCACTCAGGAGCTCCCACCATGACTCTCCAGCTGCAGGACTCCTATCTCCTCATGAGCAGAGAGGATGGAAGCGCTGGTCCAATGGAGGAAGCATCGCTGTGAGGCAGGACTTTGCGTGTCCCCCCCATGTCTCAAGGGCATCAACAGCATCCTGTCAGGCCTTTGTTCTGGACGACCCCTGCAGCCAGATTCCCTACTCCTAGGTCAACAGATCCCAACTCTTTCTTTCCCTGTTCCGGGGGAGGGGGTGGTTACTAGGGTCCTGGCCATTTGTTGGTTTCTTTCTTTCTTTCCTGAATGTTCATTTTGCCTTGGTGCCGGGGCCAAACTCATGGAGTCCTGTGTGTTCTCTTTTCCCACAGTGTCCACACATGCCGATGCCCGTCTACACCACCAGGAGGCCTTCTATCCCTGAGCCTGCCCTGCTGATGGAACCACGTACTCAGCCCCCTGACATAAGACTCCCGTCCCATTCCACCTCTCATCTCAGAAGCCCTAAAGTTAGCCTCAGCCCACCTGGTGGACCTCGAGGTGCCCAGCAAGTGCCGATCACTGACACCCCTCTGCCGGCTCGCCAACCCTGTGTCAGGGCTGACAGCCTGGTTGTGCAGCAGAGAGCCAAGAGGCCCTGCAGAGTCTCCCTTGAGGGTCCCCAGGCTGGCTCCAAGGGCCATGGGCTGGGACACACCCAGGCACCACCCAAGTATCCTGAGGAGAACACCCGTCCCGCTGTCAGCAAAGCATTGGCAGACAATTCCCAAATGCCCCTCCAGACTCCAGGCAAGAAATGTGCCCAGATGCCCCTAGACAGGTCCCAGAACTCCCGAAAAAAACCGTGATGGAGGCCCTCCCAGCACACCTGCAGGATCATTGTGGAAGCCCCTCTAGGGATATTGGGGAGTCTGTGTCCTCCAGGAAGCAGACGTGCCCATGGATGCACAGCCCAGCCCCCGCAGACCAGGAAGACACCTGCCCTCCATCCAAGCAAGGGCCCCCAGCCCACACCTGCCACACCTCACCTGGGAACGCTGCAGCCGTGCACCGAGCCCCCACGGCCGCCCTCTGCGCGGGCCCCCACTCAGCCCCTGAGAATGGTCTTCACCAGATTGAACAGAAGCTGCTGGAGCTCCCGGTTCCTCGCAGCTCCCTCATTCCTTCCTCCCGAGAAGCCAGGCCCTGCTCAGGGCCCTCCTGCCCCCCACCTGTCAGACGGAGCCTGTGTCTGTGGCCCCTGGAGTGTCCTCCACGGTGACCTACAGGTGTCCTCATCCTCAGAAGACACTGAGAGCGAATGAGCCAGCTCCTGGCCTCGGACATTATCCTCCACCCCAAGCACCCTGAGGGGGTGACTGCGGGACCTGAGGACGTGGCCCCTCCTGGACTGATATGGGGAATCAGCACTTGCTCAGCTCCTTTGCATGGGAATCCTGGGTCCACAGCCTGCTGCCTCTCATGCTCCTTGATAGGTTCAGGGGATACGTAGACATTGAGGGTCTCCTGCACACCCAGTGTTCTGCGTGAAGTACTAGCCAGGCAATGTGGATCCCTGAGCATCCAGTATGGGTGCCATGTGCTCCACATGGGGCCGTGGTCGCACATGGTCTGTAATGGGATGAGTTGACAGTTTCATTCTTTATATATCCTGAAACCCACTTCAATGTTGGGTAATGATGCTTCCTTTCAGAGGCCTGAGCATGGAGATTTATCTCTCTCCAGATGATTTCCTAAGAAGGCAAAGTTTGACTAGTGGGCATGTAATGGTCCAAATAGCACAGGACCCAGGACTGGGTAGTTCCCTCTGACTGTCTTTCTCTCTCTGTCCCTCGTTCTCAGGCATATCTCTGAAGTGAGCCAATGGAAACAATACAACACCATGTGATACCAAACCAAATGAAACTCAGCAAAACCAAACCAACCCAAACGAAACAAAACCAAAGCACATCCATAGTTGTGTCGTGAGGATTTCTTTTTTAGGAAAAAAAACTGACTGCTCTTTCCTCACTCCAGAGCTCCTGTTCAAGGGTGTTCCCTCTCTCTGTGCATATGGAGGGTAGAGGAGCTCCTCGATGTGCACACTAGGCTTTTAAAAGTCAGAGGGCAGTAGAGAAGCCACGGTGTGGGATCCTTCTCCCACCCTCAAGCCCTAAGTAACTCCCATTCATGCAATCTTTATGTGACCCGGGTCAGATTCTGGTCCCTGGAGCCTCAGGCCCCTGTCTCATTCCATGAAAGCTGCCCTATTGCTGCCTCATGGCTTCAGAGGAAAATGCAGCTTCCTGGGCACTCAAGGGATGCATGCCACAACAGAAATATTCCCTACTTTCTGGAAGCCTATGAGGATCCCAGGGGTCCAAGGGTAGGAAGGCCTATCCTCACAGGGGATGTCGGGATTGGAGCTAGTGAAGTAGCCTAAGGATCCTTGGACCTGCAGGGTGTAGGGCACAGGGGTGAGGATGCAGGCAGGCTTGAGCAAAGGGCCTTCAGGCTGGGCTCTCCAGCAGTACTGGCACTTCATGTGCTTGAAGGGGATTTGGTCCATGTGCCCAGGGAGACCAGGGAGAAAGGCTAGCGGAAGAAGGTCTGAGCAGGCCTGTGCTCTCCCCTCTAGTCACCTCACGTGTCTTTGCTTCCCTGCCATCAAAACACCAAACCAAAGCAACAGACCAAATCTCTCTTCCCAATGGAAAATCCACTCTCATCCAGA
>NW_023331677.1:0-35840 GCF_011100685.1 Canis lupus familiaris
ACAACTTGATCACGGTTTCTCCCTGAATGCAGCAATATAAATACCGAAGGAAAATCAATGGACACTTACTGAGTGTATCCAATATGTGGCATTATAGATTACTTTTAATTTATCTCATATATTGGGCAAAGTCAAACTTTTCTGTTCATCTCTTATGAGGAAAATCTAGTCTGCTGATTATAGGGTATAGAATGAACAAAAGCTATCTGGCTCACTCCACATTGCAGTCGGTACAGAATTAAATCAGTGGATGACTTTTTATTTTTCTTTTTGGCTACTTTCAGATTTACTGAGAGAGATGAAACAGTCAATTCAAACACTTCTTAATTAGTTCTTAGAACCTGAAAAATTTGCCTTTTCAAAATATACTTAACATTTTAGGATAGAATTGTGCTTAAGTGAAGATGAAATCAAATTTATGGTTAAGAAGTCAATAGAGTAAGTAGCTGACATCACTAAATACAGACAACTCTGGTGACTATTTTATTCATTTATAAATTTCAATCACTAGACATAAGTTTGAGACTTATATGCCCTTTGAGTATATAACTGAAATTAAAATGAAAACACTGTTGCAATTATTTTTATTAATTTCAAACAATCCTGTGCAATAAAAATTAAATTTGAAATGACAGCAAGGCACGAGATATAAATCTGTTGGTGATGTGCTTAGCAATGATTTGCAAAAAACCATTAGGAATCATATAATTATTGGAAGAGATGAATTATTATGAATATTTTAAATACTCATGAAAATGTAGACCCAATTTGTTCATTTTTAAGTTTTGAATTACATTATATTTTGCTTGCTTGCTTTTAACTTTCTTTTTTACCATTAAAAAAACAGCCTTGTTACTTATAGTTCCATTGCCTCTAATAAAAGGAATACTCTGATCATCAACTAAAAACGATATAATACAAATCCCTTATTCTGCAAAGTAATCATTACCTGGTTGAAAATTACCCCTTTAGTGCCAGTTGTTTATTCTGGACATGTGAATAGTATAATAATTCTATACAGGAAAAAATAGCTTTACTTTATATCAATTACACTGTTGAATAAGGGAAAAAAGACTGGTGTTCTGAAGTAGTCTCCCAACAGCTACCACCGGTGCTTTGGATACTACAAGCATATACTCTAACTCTTTTTCCCTGTCTGGATTATCAATTCTGTGAAAGCAGGATGGGTGGTACCTGGTTATGCCTCCTAATGCATCAAATGTCTCTAGTAATACACATGACATACAGTTGGTGCCTAATAAATACTTTTTGAATGAGATGACAAATGGACAGAGGTTGCACTACTGGAAGTAATAAAAAGAGAGCATATTCGAAGCAAGACTTGCAGCAGGAAGGTTTGCTTAGAAGTAGGATGCTTGGAATGTGTATTGAGATGATGAAGAGACTGTCTGGACAAGAAGCTAATGGATTCTATTCAAGGAAGAATGGACAATTAACTTCATTCATTCATATAGCCTTGGAAGACTTTGAGGTTCAGAGAAATTAAACATTTTGCCCAAGGTCAAGCAATGACTAAGTGGCAAAATAAGGATTGTCAGAGCTGTCAGATGAAATATTCTGAGTTCTTAACTAAATGGGCCAGTAGAGAGATCAATGAGATGCTAATCAGGAAATCTGGTGGCTCTGCCTAATTCTGTCACTAATTATCTATGGCCCCGGGCAAGTGAGTCATTACCTCTTGCCTCCATTTCTTCATCTCTCACATGGAGTTAAAAGAGGACCATCCTACATCCTTCCTAGGATTGAATGAAACCCAGGAGTCACAAAAAAGTTAGAAGGACTATATTACACATGTTGATATCACTGTTATTACTGTTAGTCTCAGTGGTGAAATCATTCTCCAAATACAGATAACTGGGATCTTCAGTACCTTGAGGGCATCCTGACTCCTGATGACCTCCTTAATTCCAATGGAAGAACAAGTAAACACAGATCTATTCTAGTATTTAAATTTAAAATGGTCAAAAGTCAACTTGCCAGATGTGCAGTCTACCTGGCATTCCTTGCCAGCCAGTGGCCTTTCTCTATAATTGACCACTGAGGTGCAGGTTTCAAGCATGCATCACCAGTCCTACCTTCCTCCATCCTTACTTTGAGGCAAATTGGCATTCCTCCTTTTAAGCTGCACTATTTTAATCCATCTAGAAACTCAAATGCAGTTAAAGTTTCAACTGGAAGGGTCAGAATAGAACATATTTTCTACCCAAAGGATTCTTTGTTTTGTATGTGGGTTTATCCACCCATTCCCCAGGAAAAGACTAGCATTCTAAGCAATGTAAAGAACCACATTCACATTTACCTAAGTCAATAACCTCCCTACTAATTACTCAAAGTAGCTAGTTATTAGTTAACTAGAACATACAGAAGGAGATTCTGAAGTAACTTTCTGTTTTGCCTACTCAGAGAAGCTGCTGACAAATTTAAATAATAGTATTTCTCATGAATAAGACAATATAATGCATGTAGGCACTACAATAATAGAAATATTTTATTCGTGACTTGAACTGTCTTCTTGCCCCATATCCATTCCTCTTTTTTTTTTTTCTTTTTTTCTGGTTAAAAAAGCCCAACTTTCCTATGAAGAAAAACATTTGTTTTTCATTTAGGGTTCTATGCAGGAAATGAAACCACTAGAGATATATAACCAGAAATGAATTTTATAAGGAAAACAAGTGCTTGTAAAATCACTGGAAGGGTGAGAGGATCTGGAGTCAGCAGGACCCTACTAATACAAATGAGTCCAAACATAGACACCATAGTTGTGATCCAGGGATCAGAATGTCGCATTCAACCACAACTACCTGTCAAACAAAGCTGGCACCTCAACAATGAGTGCCCAATAAAACCATCACAGTTGCTTTGTTGTCCTTTGAGGTTCAGGACTTCTTTCTCTTTTCTTTCAGAAAACCAAACAATACAACAACAACAAGCCAAACCAAAAAACAGAGAAGAACAATGGCCTTCCACCTCACATTCATCCTACAAATCTCATTCTAGTACATACAATGGGAGACTTTATTTGCATTTCAAAAATCTAGCTATAAGGGTGTCTAGTGACACAGTCTTTCAGCTCTCCTGTCACTTCTGCACACAAAAGTTCAAACAAGAATATGAAATTAATATGACCTTCCCATCAACTTATCTATCATATTCTTTGGGAACTCTCCTTTTGCAATTCAACCTCTACACACACATAATTCATCTACACTTTCAAATAACAAAATAAATAAAGAACAACAGAATATGCTCCTACCTTACACAACTTAGTGCCAGCATGATGAGCCTCTAATACCTCTGTCATCATATCAAACTTCGGGTAGCATTTCTTCTCTTCCAGTCCCAATCACAGGTCAATTTTTCTGTAATCCAAAGAATAAATTATAAAGACAATCATCACCAGTATACCTCCTATAAAGATGAAAAGTAAGAAAAATAAATACACATAACACAGAGCTAGAACGAAAATAGGGGTAGCTACCTCTCTTAACAAGGCATTACATCATGGTTAATGCAGATTTTTCTCCACTACCTATTTTATGTTTCCCTTTGCTCTTGGTCAATACTTGAATTGATTGGTAATCTAAAACCAATGGGGTGATCCAAACCTTCATTCCTAGGGACTCCACAAACCGTTGTTAAATTTTCCTACACAGGATTTCATGTTGGTCTATTTATTTCATCTTCCTCTGTATCCATTTCATAGAAGTAACTCTCTTTCTTTTGTTAATAAAGCTCAGTGACTACTAAGTAGCTAAAGTTTTGAGTGTTATTTCCAGGGAATGAGAAGTAAAATAATAGCCAAGTGGGATTTTAAACTTCCAGTTTAATTGAAACATTATTAGATCCCCTAATGGAATAATTTATTCTTTGGATATTAAGAACTCCAACTAGTGAAATCCAAATTTATAGAGGAGGGAAGACAATAATTTGTATGGGTATAATTAGCTATATTAGAGACATGTGTTCTTCACACATCTCAACCTTGGTTACCAGTAAAATGGAGCCATGGGAGACACAGACATGTATATTGCTTCAGAGCATATTCTGCATCCTGTGGAACAGGACCCAACACCGCGATATCTTCTAATAGGTGCCATAATCGCATCTTCAATAGTTTTTTCCCCATTATTCCATAAGACCAATTATTTCAGGATGATGGGTTGCAATGAAACAGCAGTTAGCCACTGCAACAAGTCACTTAATATAGCATGACACCCTTGCTCATAAACAGTATCATGTGGGATATTATAGAAGTGCATATGGAATTTATCAGTCCTAAGGTTACATTTCTGGCAAAAGTACATAGACACACACACACACACACACACACACACACAGTACGTAGACAGGAGAGGCAAATGTAAACACGGAATAAGGGACTATTTCCGTAAGAACAAATCACTGTCCCCTATATAATTAAAGAGATTTAATGTAATTAAACTGGCATGAGATCTTTGATGAATATACGTTTAAAAAAATGGTATTGTATTGCCCAATCAGCTTCAGCTCTGTTGCTGGCAATGTGGGTATAGCATTAAAAGAAGTTAGATGTTCATAGCAGCAATGTCCACAATAGCCAAACTGTGGAAGGAGCCTCGGTGTCCATCGAAAGATGAATGGATAAGAAGATGTGGTTTATGTATACAATGGAATATTCCTCAGCCATTAGAAACGACAAATACCCACCATTTGCTTCAATGTGGATGGAACTGGAGGGTATTATGCTGAGTGAAGTAAGTCAATCGGAGAAGGACAAACATTATATGGTCTCATTCATTTGTGGAATATAAAAATAGTGAAAGGGAATAAAGGTGAAAGAAGAAAAAAATGAGTGGGAAATATCAGAAAGGGAGACAGAACATGAAAAACTCCTAACTCTGGGAAACGAACTAGGGGTGGTGGAAGGGGAGGTGGGTGGGGTTGGGTGTGACTGGGTGATGGGCACTGAGGTAGGCACTTGACAGGATGAGCACTGGGTGTTATTCTATATGTTGGCAAATTGAACACCAATAAAAAATAATTTATAAAAAAAGAGTTAGATACACCTTGTATTGGAAAGTCCATTTTTTTGCATAATATCTAATCTTCAACCGTGTTACAAGCAGCCATGTAGTTCAGGAATCTATTGACAAGTGCTGGTGTGACTGGAAGAAAAGGTCTAGCACTCACAAAATGGGTCTTTTTTTTATCCACTTGATTATTGAGTTCCTTATATTGCTGTTTGATTAGAATTCATATGTAACAAATAATTCTCAGAGTCTGGTCCATTTGGAAAATCAACTTACACATAGTTTGCCCATGCCATCTGTTACCATATTTCTAAATCTTATCCTTCCAAATTTCTGACTGTTAACCAAATGGTCACTATCAAAGAACCAACGTAGCTCCATATGTCTGAAGAGTCTTGTTTTCAGGTCAAGTGAAGCAGGATAGTCTGTCCATTGGGAAGATTTGCCTTCAAGACAGAATCTATCCCATGTGGAGTTGTAATGTTAGCCCTTGGATTTCCTGTGGTACCTATATATTGTCTGCAACCACTTGTAAATCAGGTTTGCATGGTAGCTTCTTTACTGTATTTACATGAAAACTCCCTGTGAGATTACCTGGAGTGGTTTTCAGGGGTTTAAAGAAACAAGTGTGGCAGGAGCATGTGCACTGGAGTGTGAGCCATGTACCTGTGTAACTCAATTATTCCTCCAGGGTTATCACAAACTGAATCTCATTGACACCACTTTGACTTCATATGCAGCGCTTCAGTGCACTACAGTTTTATGGCTTTATGTATCAATTGTTACCTAGTCCATGATGGGCAAAATCACTTGCTGCCCCAGTTTCTACTATTCATTTTCTTCCAGGGTCGGGTAGGAAGGAAACAACTGTTTCTCATAAAGAAAATAGTTATTTGTCAAAAAATGGCAAGACTTTGCTCTAAATTACTGGGGATCATGTTCAGATAGCTTACAAATCTTAACACATTTTGCAGCGAAAATTCTATTGCTCTTGTATCTGTCAGGAAATAAGTAGCATGGGTGCAAACTGAAAATGCTGATGAAACTTCTCTTGCTTTGAGTTTAACTAAAATTTTGGAAAGAGATTTTTTACTTGGTAATAGGACTGAAGAGAACAATTATATGCAGGATATTTTTTTCCTCTAAAATCGAGTTTTCACTACTGGAATTAGGCTTTGTAATTGTCTTACTGAAGCATGTTGGGATCTCACTTCTTTCTTAGTGATAGAATGTGGAAGATGTTATCATTTTGATTTTCAATTTGTTGGCAAAATCATACAACCACTTGGTTCCCTAAAATTTCACCAATATTGTACAAACCCTGTAATTTTATAAGATGTATCTCCTACGTACATCCAAGATCCATTTTGTTTTCTTGCCTATAACACCTAACTCCTGGTTGTAAAATCCATCAGCATGGTGAGATCTATGAAGTATCCCAATAGGAGGTCATGGTCTCAGAAGATGAAATTGTTTTCAAGATCTAGAGTGCTGAGATGGTCCAAAAATATGACACTGAAAAGACATTGAACATGCCCTGTTCTCTCTGCCAAGAAAGGCTGTTTTTATTATTCTCTCTCTCTCTCTGATACAGGCAAAAATAAAAGTTTCTTCCTCCTCCAAAATAAATCAACTGCAAGAATCTATGCTAATTTGCTCCAGCATATGGAAATCCAATTGCATTTAGAGTTCCAGATTTTAAAGTATTTTATCAGGTTTGTCATGATGTACCATCATCTATTATGTCCTGAATTATTTGTGCACAGGCCAATCATGTCTGAAAATGAGAACAAGGTAGAAAAGACCACCCTGCATCATTTTTTTAATTTAAAATTTTTTTCTAAAATTCTTTTAAAAATACAGTGTTGATTTTGGTTTACTGTTTTGGGTGAAAGTTCATTCACAGACATTTACACTTGATGCATGATACTATAATATACTTCATTCCAAAGGTCAGAGAGCAAATGTGCAATTCTTCTAGTTACCAGGAAGTTTTAATGTAGCTATACATTCAAGAATTAGAAAATTTCCCACAGAGTGTATTCTTACTACAACCTCTGGTTTACAGAATTAGTTGAGAAACACAATTTATCACCTATCATTTCACATTCTCACCATTGAACCACTGTCATGTTTTGGGTCATAGTTAATATTAGCCCATACACAATGTCATGTAATCCCTGAAAATCTTTGCTTATTTGTCCCCAGAAAATCATTTCCTTGCCATATTAGCATAGATCCATTTATTGAAAGTCAAGAGGAAAATTCATAGTAATTTTGCTTATGGCAGCATCTAAGCATCCCATTTGTTTGCAGACTCTTCCTTTTTTGCAGTGTCCTGATTCGGTAAATTTTCAAAGTTGAGAATTCAGTAAAGAAGTGACTCTCTATCTCTCCATTATGGTGACTGAAGTCAGATTTCTCTTTTCAGACCTGGAAGTTTTTAAAATTTTTTTCCTTATTTCTATCTTACAAATAGGCCTTTGAGGGTACACATCAAGCTATCACTGCCAAGGCTTCTCTGAATCAAAACACAGTAGTTATAGTTCTGGCCCAAATTGTCTTAGGTAGTTGAGAACCAACATTTAATTGTTACCACTTTGAGATTTCACATAAATAAAAATCAATGTAAAATTATTGTATCCATAATATAAAATAGATATAAATAAAATTTCATATATTTATCTTCTTCATTTTTGTACAAGATGTTTTAACATAATGATATTAACATGATATTTGATGTTTATAGCATATGAATAAGTGAAAAATAAAGAAAATAAATATAAATAAAATTGCATATATCTCTTCTTCATTTTTCTAAAACATCTAAAAGATGTTTTTTAACATAATTGTATTAACATAATGGTGTTTGATATTCATGATGTATGAATAAATGAAATGAATGACAATTATGTCAAAAGGGAGTAGAGTAGAAATTGGGGTTACTCTGTTATAAGGCACTTGGATTTCACGTTGTATTAAAATCACAAAAGTGATTGCAATTTATAAGATAACTATTTAAAAATTTTGAATTATTATACTTAATGTGTTGAGATGAGTAAAATGGAATCATATAAAATGTTCAATTAAATGAAGTCAGCAAAATGGGAACAAAGCCAACAAAGAAATTCAATAAATAGGAAACCATTAAAAATGTTGTATATGGGGCAGCCCCGGTGGCTCAGCGATTTAGTGCTTCCTTTGGCCCGGGGTGTGATCCTGGAGACCAGGGATCGAGTCCCATGTTGGGCTCCCCGCCTGGAGCCTGCTTCTCCCTCTGCCTGTGTCTCTGCCTCTCTCTCTCTCTGTCTCATGAATAAATGAATAAATTTTTTTAAAAAATGTTGTATATGTTCATCCCACATTATAAATAATCTTTCTAAATGTCAGTGACCTCACTATACCAAGTAAAATACTGAGATCATCAGTGTGAATAAAAATCACAAGGCCTGAATAGATGTTGTCTACAATGAAACAACTTTAAATATTCACTACTGGAAAACACTAAAGGGATGAAGAATGTATATTATGTCAATATCAATAAAACTGCTATAGCTATATTAATTTCAGATAATTTTCATGCTAATAATTTCAAGGCTAACATTTCTGATAGTTCTATACAAGTATAATGGAACTGAATAACTAAAGGGATGGTGTATAACAGAAATGCATTCTTTCACTGTTGGAAGAGTAAGAGCTCACTGATAAGCAAGTGGAAGAGGCTAGAATTAGACCCAAGTGTTAAATTATTAGAATTAGGGGTATCAATATTAACAAGTGTTTAGCTTAGTACAGATTAAAATGGTCACATATAGAAATATTCATTGATATGCTACAGTTAGTAGACACAATTATTTTCTTTTATCTCTCAGCTGAGACTGAGAAACACCAAGACCGATTGCAGCAGCAAGGAGCACATCTAGTAATCAAATATTGGTTTCAAAAACCATTCTCCAATAGAAGAAAACAGTGCTTCTTAGAGAAATGACTGATTCTAGGATTCAGCAGAAAACACATAAACAAGCTGGGAGCGATTGTGGTTCCAGAAAGTAAAGAAGTGATGAAAACAAACAAAAGCCTAAAGCCCCACATTAATGGGGAATGTCAAAGGCCACAGTAGCCAAATGAAAGACCTCCAAAGGTCAAAACTGAAACAATTTGAATAAATAAAATACACAGTTTGCACTTATAACTCAAAGTATAAAATAAGATCCATAAGCCCATAGTGGTATATAAATAATTGAATAACTAATTCATCGAGGAAGAAGAGATATCTCCCATGCAAAAGAATTCCAAATAATTTACATAGATTCTTCAATGCAATGGAGCATAATTTCCCAGTCTTTTACTGTGGGATATACATAGTAGTTTCTTTCCAAAGAGTATAGTATACGGAAGGAGAGTAGAGAGGAACTGTACTATGAAAAAGCCTAATAAATGCTATCTCAGCAAGACCATCAGGGTCAACACCAACAGTAGTAAGCCATGCTGATAATATGGACCCATAATGTAAGCAGATAAAGATGGGACTTGATATATTTCTGTTTTATTTATTTATTCATGAGGAACACAGAGAGTGAGGCAGAGACACAGGCAGAGAGAGAAGCAGGCTCCATGCATGGAGTCTGAGGTGGGACTCATCCCAGGACCCTGGGATCATGACCTGAGCCAAAGGCAGGCCCTCAACTGCTGAGCCACCCAGGTGCCCCAGGACTTGGTGCCTTCAATCTTATTCCAAAAACATATTACCACAGTGTAATTAATCATTAAAAACATCATACAAATTTCAATTGAGGGCCATTTTACTGAATATCTAACTCTCCTCAAAACCTGTTAAAAGTAATCAAAAACAAGGAAAGTCTGAAAAAATTTCATAGGCTAGACAAGGCTAAGGAGATATGAAGCCTAAATGTAATGTAGTGTCCTGGATAGAATCCTAGAATAGCAACAACAGAAAGATAAAAAAATAATAATAAAAATAAAAATTGAAAAAGGCAGGGTATCTGAGAGAAGAACGGACTTGAGTTTAAATTGATAATATATCAGTATTAAATATTGCAACAAAAGTTCTGTACTTTTTAAAGATGGTATCAATGGGAGAACTGGATGGGGAGTGTATGGTGCTCTATATTCTCTTCCCAATGTTTCTGTAAGCTTCAAATTATTTACAAAAATAAGATTCATTTTAAATACAAATTATAAAAATGTCAGAAAGTTTGGACACTCAAATCAGGTAGTTGAGTCCTCAGACTAGCTCTAGTAAAATCTCATGGATCAGAATGATTTGGCAGCACTACCATCCTCACTGCATCTTGACAGCTAATAATACTGTCTTGACAGTAGACACTGAAACATTAAATTCTGCAACCCAAACTGTTGCTCCTGCTATTTATGTGTTCCTGCTCTTGAGTCTCAGGGCAAAAAAAAAAAAAAAAAAAAGGTAACAAGGAGATCATCTCTGCCTGACTTCCTCCTTTCTAAACTGATAAAATAACATTTGCTTCCAAACACTTGGAAAGACAGCTTATGAAACATAGGATGTAGCCTTATGGTCTCTGCAGAAAGAGAACACATTTAGAAGTAAGTAGATGTGGATACTGAGTACCAATCATCCAAATCCAACACACCTTCCATATTCATAGTCTGTAATGATTTGGGTGGACTTTAGTAGTTTCCTTCCTTCTAGAAGGATGGGTACAAAACCAGTCTCATTAAGAGAGCCTGTTCCTCTAAAGAAAATAAGAAGCACATTACTGTGACAGCCAATCTTAATCTTGGGACTTGAGGAGGAACAACTGAAACCTGGAGACAACTCAAAAAAAAAAAAAATCACAGCCACAAGGCAGAGACATGACATTGCTAAACTTTTGGTACCGTTTTGCCTAAAGCTATCCTTAGCTTTATCTTTTCATCTAAGTCAACTAGTCCATTCTTTTGTTTAAATATGTTTGAATCACAGTTTTAATAATTCACTACTAAAATGCCATCAATAAAGACATGGTTCCTTAAAGGATTTTGTTGCAAATGAGAGGACCGAAAATGTGGAATTGACTTGCTGAAGCTTGAGTGTGAGGCAGGGTGAACCTCCGGATCTTTGGCTGGGAAGTTTGCAATTCTCACTGAGTAGCAAAACAGCAGCTCAATTTTAGTTTCATCTTAAGATTAGATCAAGTATTCAAATGGGTTGGGTATTTAGATTTTATAGAAATATCTGGCGATATTTAAGAACACTTGTTATTTTTGCAGCCTACAGTAATGCCCTGTAAGAAAGAATGGGCTGAAAAGATAGCCCATCTGAAAGTTGAATGAAAGAAATACCGTTTTTATAAAGGGGTGAATTCTGCACCAGACCAACAGCAGAAGAATATTAAAAGTCAATCTTGAGGATTTTAAATAGAGAATTAGGGGAGAAGTAGGACAAAATCCGGATAATGAAACTCTCTGTTGTGTCCATTAAAGAACCACCACTTTGCATGCATCTTGAAAGACTAACAGATTAAATCTGCCTTTGCTTCTCAAGTTAGAGTTTTGAATTGATAGCCACATTCCGAGATGGAACAGAAAGCTATGGAAACTAATCAAATCACTGATATGCTGCTAAATGATAGAACTCCCTCTCCTCTTCTTCCAGGTTGCAATCTTTCTGGCATTGATCACTGTCTTGTAGGATTTTAAAACTGCTGGTAAAAAGAAACCTAAATGTCTTTAAGGGTGTTCTACTGCTGACTTGGACCAGGATGCAGTAATGTGATAAGACTGCATATAGGACATGACTGCTTTCAGTTTTTGGAATAGATGCATGGTATTAGTAACTGGCACTTTAAAAATTGAGTTACCAGATTAAGAATGCATGTTGAACAGCTGGACTGTAAAATGTAGTCAAATCCTCTATTTCTGCATTCTTATCATGGTTCTAAAACCTTCTCTTTGGGGAACACATTTCCCTTTCTCCTATTCATATAATTTGAGTGGAATGGACCCTATGTTCCACCTCTGGGAATCAGCATATATCCCAGGGCTATTTAGTCAAGCCCAAGCCCCAGAGGATTGACCTGTGAATGGGCTCATTGCTCAAGGAGAATTAGAGTTTGAGTTCATATGAAAATCTTACTGTGTAGATTTTAGTAAAATGACAAGATGCAATCGTAGGGGTGCTAGGGCTATTATTTAGATTTCCGGAAAGTAGTCTATTTGAGAATAAAGTTTGTATGAAAAAGGCAATGCTTTTGGTACTTAATAGTAATTTGCTTAATATGAAACAATGGTAAGAGAGATAGCACCACTTGATCCCCTGTATGAACCATCATTGATATTAACACAAACACAAAGTAGTTTTTGTTGCTGGTTTTTGGTTTTTTGTTTTAAGCTACTTTGAGTAGAGTTTCCATTTCTTCAGTTGAGATAGTACAGACTGACACATTTATATATCAATTGGCTATAGCCATTTTTTTAAATGCAATGCTACCAGCTTAACATCTTAATTTTTATTAAACAATCTGACTTTTATAGAACTTGTGGACATATGTGGACATTTGTGTGCAGATACTAGCATACTTGCACCTGGTATCTCTAGTAGTTGTATCATAGGAGAGGCAGGATTTCTTCCATCTATATATTCATCAGAGTAGTATTAAGCTAGTGGTACTAGTTCTGCTTGAGGAGTCATTCTACAGACAATTTATTCTCATGTGATTATAAGACAATACATAATATAGAAATATTTAAGAGATTTGGGAATCTTGTATAACTGCAGTAGTTAATTATTTCCTATCGATTAAACATCATTTTCAGGAAAACTCAATATACAACCAGTGGTGGAACCAAAGTAAAATACCTCTTTATGCTTGCATAACAAAAATTTGACCTTATTATTAAAACTTCAGTAGATGGCGTGAAACAATAACCTGAAGTGCTTGCATTTAATGATAATGAAAGTGACTGAAATGTGGGAAAACAGAGTCCAATTTCAGTTTGGACTGGAATTAATAATTTCTAAAAGCAATCAGAATATAAAAAGAATTTGCAAATAAATACAATGTCATACTTCAAATGTGAACTAATTCTTTAGCTCACATTTATTTTTTTTTAAATGGGTCTTTCAGGGACACCTGGGTGGCTCAGCGGTTTAGTGCCTGCCTTCCACCCAGGTCGTAATCCTGGAGTCCCGGGATCAAGTCCCACATCGGGCTCCCTGCATGGAACCTGCTTCTCCCTCTGCCTATGTCTCTGCCTCTTTCTCTCTGCGTCTCTCATGAATAAATAAATAAAATATTTAAAAATTTTTTAAAAAATAAAAGAATGAGTCTTTCATATTTTCTTTGTATTTCTCTTCAATAGTTGCTTGACCCAACATCTGTCTGCTCTATACAATGAAAATACAAAGTAAATGAGAATAGAAAAAAATAACTAAAGCATTAAATTGTACAAATTACAAATCTGTTCCAAAATATACTTGCATTAAATAAAATACACATTTCAGTAAGAGATCTACAGTGAATGACTGTGCGTTCTGGGAAGCTTCATGACACCTAGGCAGGGCTGGCATCCGTGGAGGAGCTAAGAGAATATGCATCCAATCACAGTATGCAGCGGGGTTCTTAGGGCCCATCCGTGAGCTACACTGAGCACATCATCATCACTTGTGTGGGGGAGGATTTTGTTTGGGAAAAGGGGAAGAAGCAAGCGCTGGCCTCAATTCTGAGTTCATTACAACTTCCCAGGAATCTCATCAATAGCCTATACAGTACAGTTTCCAAAAGGTAAACATGTTAAGGTAAGCAGACAACTCTTTAGAACCCCAAACACATTTTCTTGCTGTATTTATGTGGGACTCTCCATCTACAATGGGCAGTCGTGAAGAGGTTCTTCCTAGGGACAGCATGGTCACAGGATGCGGATGACCCTGTGTGTGTGTGTGGGGGGGGGTGAGCTAAACATTTAGAAATAACCCTGTACACAGATACATTAGGAAAAATGTGGAGAGACAAGATTCTTTTCAGGTATTTGATAACTGCTAAAAGAAATCAGGCTACGGGATCAATAACAATAATAATTATTATTAGCTAATAGTCTAGTTAGGATAAGTGAATCATATTTACCTTATTTTAATGTAATATAGTTATTAAATACTTAGCAGAGAAAAATAGAAAAAAATATGAGACACTTTACTCAATACAATACTCTGACATTGGGATCCCTGGGTGGTGCAGCGGTTTGGCGCCTGCCTTTGGCCCAGGGCGCGATCCTGGAGACCCGGGATCGAGTCCCACATTGGGCTCCCGGTGCCTGGAGCCTGCTTCTCCCCCTCCTATGTCTCTGCCTCTCTCTCTCTCTCTCTGTGTGACTATCATAAATAAATAAAAAATTAAAAAAAAACAATACTCTGACATTGATTTTATTAGACCCTTCACCATCCCACTTAAATTAACCTAAGATATCTGTAGATTCATGGTGAAACCATTCTACAGAGTGATAAAGAGCATTTATTCCAAAAGAGATAACAAACAAGTTTTAAATGTATGAGCAAACATAAATAGTATTCAAGTAATAAGATACTGTGCTTTCTTTCTGTTCAGAGTGCATTCAATTCTTAAAACTGATACGCTTCCTTGGTGGCTTTGCACTCAAAGCCAAATGCGTTATTTTAGGAACAAGCTATAATAATTCTTCATCCTATAACACACAGAGAAAGGGATTTCTGCTGCCTTGGTATAATACCCAAAGTGCTGATTATGACAGCAAGATTCTACAGATGAGGAAACAGATGACCTACGTGAGGTAAACTCTGCAATTAGGAAATCTGCTGAGATCAATTAAGTCCTGGTTATAAATGGAAAGAGATACTCTTGTATCTCTCTCTTTTTCGTACCCAGACTGAACTTTAGAGAGATTACTTTAGGTGGGAACCAATGACCTGTAAAATGTACTTGAAGCTAAAACTGCCTTGACTGGTCATGATAATCTTCTGAGCAATAACCTCTTTGATTTAGCCCCCCACTGAGAATCATCCTGGCTCACCTGCCTCAGATGTGACTAGGAAAGTGATTCAATAAATTTAAAAATTAAACTAATAACTTCATTCAAGAAGAAAGAAAGAAAACTTATCCAGGGCACATGTGGAAAAAGGGTTGACATAATGGTGTTTTAACTTTGCTGATGTACAAGAAATAGGCTGCCTAACTCTAAACTGATGCTATTAGAAATGACAAATACCCACCATTTGCTTCAACGTGGATGGAACTGGAGGGTATGATGCTGAGTGAAGTAAGTCAGTCGGAGAAGGACAAACATTATATGTTCTCATTCATTTGGGGAATATAAATAATAGTGAAAGGGAATATAAGGGAAGGGAGAAGAAATGTGTGGGAAATATCAGAAAGGGAGACAGAACGTAAAGACTGCTAACTCTGGGAAACGAACTAGGGGTGATGGAAGGGGAGGAGGGCGGGGGGGTGGGAGTGAATGGGTGACAGGCACTGGGGGTTATTCTGTATGTTAGTAAATTGAACACCAATAAAAATAAATTAAAAAAAAATAAACTGATGTCATGATTTCTCATTGGTACAGACTAACTCTCCTCCTCTTTTCTCGAGAATAAGATGTGCTAACAACAGTCTAACTGCTAACATTTTAAAATAATTGGTTAGTGTATGGTCGGGTTAGAACAGAGCTCCATAACTGCTGAAGAGTGGATGCTGTAACCATAAGTGAATTATTTACATATGGAAGCTCTCTTAAATCCTGGAAGAACCAGAATAATGAGTAGGGAAAGGTTTGCTTTCACAAACCAGTTGCTATCATTTTATTGTGTATTAAAAGTTAATCGATTTTAGATTAGTTTTTTTTCAGTTGTTTCTACTCCTTCCCCTTCTCCTTCTTCTTTTTTTTCCTGACAAATAAAGAAGCTCAACCAGGATCTTGAATATCTTTCCTCCAAAAGAAATGTTCTGGGCCTAGTTTGCCACTTTTCTTTCTTTTTCTTTTCTTTTCTTTTCTTTTCTTTTCTTTTCTTTTCTTTTCTTTTTTTTTCTTTTCTTTTCTTTCTTTTCTTTTCTTTCTTTTCTTTTCTTTTCTTTTCTTCTCTTTCTTTTCTTCTCTTTCTCTTTTCTTTTCTTCTTTCTCTTTTCTTTCTTCTTTTCATTTCTTTTCTTCTTTTCTTTTCTTTTCTTTTCTCTTTTCTTTT
This sequence comes from Canis lupus familiaris, assembly GCF_011100685.1. Classification (NCBI taxonomy): domain Eukaryota; kingdom Metazoa; phylum Chordata; class Mammalia; order Carnivora; family Canidae; genus Canis; species Canis lupus. The sequence continues at coordinate 16,213 of NW_023331677.1, forward strand.
CTTTTCTTTCTTTTCTTTTCTTTTCTTTTTTTCCCTTCCTTCCTTCCTTCCTTCCTTCCTTCCTTCCTTCCTTCCTTCCTTCTTCCTACCTTCCCTCCTTCCTTTTTTTTGCCACTCCTAAATATAAAGAGGAGCTGAGGGTTAGTGGAGGGGAGGTGGGTGGGGAGACGGTTTGAATAGGTGGTGGTTATTAAGGAAGGCACTGGTGATGAGCACCAGGTGTATGTGATTGTTGAATCACTAAATTCTACAGCTGAAACTAGTATTACACTATATCTTAACTAACCGGAATTTAAATAAAAATCTTGAAAAAAAAAGAAAGAAATGTTCTGGTTCTTATGTTTTTTAGAATCAGAATGTTTCTTCAGATTTTTTTAGGACCATATAAAACACTGTTTATAATATTTACTTTGTAACATTTAAGGAAAGCAGAAGGCTATTTTTTCCTACAATTCTAAAGCATATAGGTAATGATTTTTTTTTAAGATTTTTAAAATTTATCTGAGAGAGAGAGATGAGGAAGAGAGACAGAGACAGAGAGAAAGTGGCAGAGAGTACAGGCTAGGTGGGAGTGAGGGGAGAAGCAGACTCCCCGCTGAGCAGGGAGCCTGCTACTGCAGAGGTGGGGCGGGGGGGTGGTGGTGGTGGTGTCTCTGCCCAGGGAAGATCCCACGAGGATTCCAGGGTCCTGGATGATGACCTGAGGTAAATGCAGACACATAACTGACTAAGCCATCCAGGCGCCCCTACAAGTAATATATATAAATATAAATATAAATATAAATATAAATATAAATATACTTATATATAGTAACTGACAGAGATTTCCATGATTTCAGAAACAGAGGAGTAGAAAATGTCCTTTTGCTCTAGGACAAAAAAAAAAGAAAAAAAGAAAGACACTTTCCATGAATTATGCTTTGTCAACTCACTTCATTCTGAGTACATACAGGAAAACACTACTCCATTAAGTACGTCTCAGATGCTCAATGATCTTGAAAGACAGATTTGAAAGAGGCAGAGAAGCAAACCAGAAGGCAAAAGGCCAAATATATGTTTTATATCAACAAAGAAGTATTTAATAAGCTCTACTCTATCAGATATTGAATTCCTCTATTTATTTGTCCATCTATCACTGTCTACCATATGTTTATATTGATGAACATCTTTGCACACAAACATTGTGCCAGTTTATATTTTGGAAGTAGAAAGGTGAAGGACTAGTGTCACCCCAGGAAAGGAAATAGCCATTGAGTACCTATTCCAGATCTGCACTATATTATAGGTTTTACATGGGATATTTGTGGCGATCTTCCTCAGAGGACATTTATTAAGATGATATTTGTATACAATGTTTCAGAAAATAAAACAACTACACAGTTAACTCATGAAAGTGTTTATAGTTAGTTACAGCAAACCAATGTCTATCTGACTCTAAAATATCCTCATTTATTGCAGATCATTTTTGATATATAGTAATCACATAGCATAATAACATAGCCGTTAATATTTTTTTTAATTTTAGGCGTTGAACACTGAACTCATGAATGATCTTGCAAAAATTCCTCTCTAGTAATTAGTAATTATTAAAAAGTAGTTCTAACAAGTAACATTTATGGTGTGCTTCCTGTGGTCCAGGCAGTGTTCTTATGGTTTTATATACATTGGCTTATTGAGTCTGAACAAACTCCCTATGAAATAAATCACTGCTGCTACACTGCAACTTAGGCAGTGTGCTGTTCTCAGAGCAGAATTCCTGGATATTTCTGTCCTACTAGGGCTTACATCAGAGGCCTGCTATACCAGAGCCCTGGCATCCCCCAGCATGTGATGGTTGTGTAGGAGGAGATGGTGCTGCAGCTAGCTGCCCTCGTTCACCCCTTTCCAGCCATGTAGTAGCTGGTATCCCAAACCTTTGTGTTAGTAGGTGAGTAGGGATTGGAAGTAGAGGAAGAAATCTCCTTAAAGCAAAGGACCAGACCATATGTGAAGATGGGACCAGTACACTGGGCTGAAGACATATTACTGGGTCCAGTCCATTGGTAAAAGAAATTATACTTATTATAAATAAAAATTTTTAAAAAGTCATGTGGCATGAGCACACATATTACATTTATATATAATCGCATGTGTATGTTAAATCATTCACTTCACTTGGAGAAAAAAAATTCACTAAGAAATAGGATTATTGGTATATGTTACTGAGAGAGAGAATTAGCCACAGGGAAGAAAGGCCTGAAGAAAAATATCCAGATAGAACTACAGAAACATAGAAAGGGAGGAAATTCCTTCTTCCAGGAAAGAAGATCTCATGAATATACAAACAGACTATATGAAGCATAGTAAAATGGTCTAAGGTTCAAAAAAAAGAAAAGAACAGGGCAGAAGCCATATTCAAAGAGTTAACGGTGAGAGTTTTCCAGGACTTACAAAATACAGTATTCCTCAAGTTCAAAAAGTAAGAAGGCAAATAAGAAGCAAATAAATACTCCACTCCCCATAAAGTTACATCTGTTGAAAAACAAGGGCAAAGAGAAAGACAATATAACAAGTGAGACTTGTTAGAGGAAGCAAATAGTAAGACAGTACATTGAACCAACATATCAGTAATTATACACATAAAATGGAGCAAAATCCTCAATTACAAGACAAAGACAATTACAATTCAATCATTCTGAATATTAAGTGACAGTCATTAGCCTTTTCTAAGAAAGGCACTTTAGATACAAAGCTATGGAATGGCCTGAATGTAAAAGAATGGACCAAGTTGCCCCACAATTTTGTTTGCCTTAAGCATGTTAAAATATTCCACAATTGCGCATCTGAAACTCTGAAATCCAAATTCTTAGTGTACCAAAAATTTAGATCATGGTTTCAGCTCAAATATTTGTCACACTTTTGGCAGAAAATCTGACCTTAACTGACCTAAAGTCACCTTTCTTTACATTCCTTCTTATGCTTCCTACGATGAAGGTTCCTATTGTATAAGACGTATTAATGAATGTGTTTACAAAGTTCTGTGTCCCCCCCTAAAGGAAACATTTCATAATATAGACATTGTGAGAAGTTACATTTCATTTGCAAGTAGTTCTTCTATCTCCCCTCTCTTAAGATAGTATACTTTCCTGCTCCCTTGATGTAGGGCCTGACCGTGTTACTCGCTCAGCCATTCGGACGTGAGCAGGTAAGATACATCCCATCTCTACCACAAACTTCAATCTGAACACAAATTTGCATGGATCATTTTTCTCCTTCCCTTGCACTTCCATTGTAAGCAAGAGAACAGTATGGGGTTAGATAGAACCCATTCTTTTGGCCTAGATCCTCGAATTAAGAAAAAACAGGCAGAATAACCCCCGTTAACCCATAGCTACCAACAATTTTCATGTACAATGAATAAGAAATAAATATTGTTGATTAAGCTGTTCTTTGCTTTGCCATGACCATGCTTTGTCTTGCCGTGCAAAAACAGACTAATAGTAATATATCACGTTGTGTTTTTAAAAATCCATCCTAAATAAAATAAAAATCCATCCTCTTCTCAGTACTAAAACACACTAGCCTCAATGGCTTGGGGTAGGCAGTGAGTTTATTCATACGAGTCAATGCGGTCTTGATCCAACTAGCTCAGCAGCTTAGTGGAACCTGGAGAAGGTCCTTGGGCTATATCCACCCCAGGTTTGGTGTGTACACAGAGAGTAGGGTGACAAAATGGTGAAGGGTTGTTTTTCAATATACAGAAGGAGACTTTTTTTTTTTTTTCATTTCCAGAAAATTTCTTTTGCCTGTCTTCTCCCTTCGGATTTTCCAGCTCTCTCTCCCAGTCCCCAAGACAAAGAACTACCTACCGGGATTTGAAATAATCAGACATCTTGATTTTGCTGGCAGGAAGGATCATTGTTAAAAGACAGAAACTCGGGATCCCTGGGTGGCGCAGCTGTTTGGCACTGCCTTTGGCCCAGGGTGCGATCCTGGGGACCCGGGATCCAGTCCCAGGTCGGGCTCCCGGTGCATGGAGCCTGCTTCTCCCTCTGCCTGTGTCTCTGCCTCTCTCTCTCTCTCTCTCTTGTGTGTGTGTGTGTGTGTGTGTGTGTGTGTGTGGTGACGTCATAAATAAATAAATATGACAGAAACTCATGATGTAGTTTCTCTCTCTCCTCTTTGGTTACATTTTCAAGTAAATTGTCTGATTTTTTTTTCATTTTTAAATCAATTGATTAATTAATTAATTAATTAATATATTTGAGAGAGAGAGAGAGGAAGAGCACTAGCAGAAGAAGGGGCAGAGAGAGGAGGAAGAAGCGGACTCCCCGCTGAGCAGGGAGCCACATATGGGGCTCCATCCCAAGACCCCAGATCATGACTTGAGCAAAAGGCAGTCCCTTCATCAGCTGAGCCGCCCAAGTGCCCCCTGGGGTGTGATTCTTAGAACATACTCAAATCTGTGTCTCTCATTGTCTCTTCTTAATCATGCTTGAAAACAATGGTTATTGTACCAGATTCCTGAACAGAGCAGTAGGTGATAAGATGCTAGCCATGTATATTTGGAGGAAGAAGGACGTCTCATTTATGTCTTATGTATTAAATTGATGTCCTTACTTAGTTTTAACATCACAATTTCTGGTAGGGTTAACACATTGTAATAATAAAGTATTAATTATTTTCCCATTGTAGAACCCTGTTGGTCAGGGATCGCTGTTCTAATCCTCCCTTTTTTGATAACTTATTTTATCATCAGGATCATTGATAAATACAGCATAAGACTTAATTATTGTAAAATATTCAGACAATACATCTGTGCTTCTCTGTATCTGTCTCCTAAAATCTGAAATCTCCTTTCCTAAAAAATATGTTCATCAACATAGTGCCTTATAACAGAAAGCATTTTATGTGGTATTAAGAGCGAATGCATTGGAGTCAGACAGGTCAGACAGGAATATGCAATTTCAATAGAAATTGAATTCTGAAGCTTCTGTTTATGTGTGTGAACTTAGTGATTCTTTTAGCCCCAATAACTTCACTTGTTGATAAAATTGGAACAGCAGTATATATCTTATTGAGTTGCTGGGACAATTTTATAATATAATGATTTGGAACAATTAACTATATATTGGCATTTCACAAGTATTTAATTAATCTTTATCATTATTGTATGAAAGTATCTTTAAAAATAGATGTGCTATGAGCACCTGGGTATCTCAGTGGTTGAACATCTGCCTTTGATTCAGGTTGTGATCCTGGGGTCCTGGGATCAAGTCCCTCATGGGCTCCCCTCAGGGAGCCTGCTTGTCCCTCTGCCTGTGTCTCTGCCTCTCTCTCTCTGTGTCTCTCATGAATAAATAAAATCTTAAAAAATAAAACAATAAAAATACATATTCTATGATTTCTTCCTCTGCATTTTATTTCAGTTCAGGAATCTGCATTTTTAAAAAAATCTCACAGCAATACAGAATTTTGAAACTCGTTTACTTTTTTTTTATTTTTATTTATTTATGATAGTCACACAGAGAGAGAGAGATCTCCCAGCACCGGGAGCCCGACGTGGGATTCGATCCCAGGTCTCCAGGATCGCGCCCAGGCCAAAGCAGGCGGGTAAACCGCTGGCCACCCAGGGATCCCACCTCGTTTACTTTTTAACATCGATATATTAGAGCTTGTTGGGAGTTGCTATTTTTTTTGTTGTTGTTGTTTTGGGGTTTGTTTGTTTTAGATATTTCTTAGTTTATCCTCTGTTGTTTTCTTTTATTTATCATCCACTTTACCTCTCTGTTAATGACTGATATTCCTCATCATCTTGGCTTTTCTTATTTAGCATCAGGGTTTTGTTTTCCCTCACCTTTTTACATAATTCCACATAAATTCCATTATATTTTTTCTCAAATATTATCTTTATTAGTTTTGAGGTTTTACTACATGTAGGGAAAAGTCTACTACTTTATTATGACTGGAGGGCAAATTACAATTGTATCATGCTAGTAGTGTTTAATTAAATTGTACATAGCAGGGGTAAGGACCACATAGACTACTCAGAGGACTCTCCAGGCACCCACAGAGATCCATTCATGGCAAATGATTTTATACTTAGTATAGAGGAATATCATTTTGAAGACTACACCTGGTTAGTGCTATTTTTTTCCAAGCATCTGTTTTTACTACCTATGCCATTAAACTTCATTTATGCTGACTAAAAAGGTAATGCTTAGAATTTTGTAGAAATAAATAACATCTTAATTTACTTATTTGTTTAAAGACTTATTTATTTGAGAGAGAGAGAGAGAGAGAATACATGTATGAGTCAGGAGGGTGGGACAGAGGGAAAGAATCTTCAAGGAGATTCCCTGCTCACCTGGGAGCTCAATCCAGGCTCCATCTCAAGACCCATGAGATCATGACCTGAGCCAAAACCAGGAATCATACACTTAACTGACTTAACCCATTTCTTAAAATGAAATGCTATTTTATTTCATTATAAATGTTGCCCTTATTACAGTCAGAGGGAGTGGGAAATACAACTCATTCTAGTCTATGGTATCCTACAATAAACATTTCTAGAAATCAAGCAGAGTGAATTTTGTGTTCTGTTGACTATGGCTCTGAAAGGTTCTTCTCCATCTGTGATTTTTCTCATTTTACAAGGAATGTTTGCTTCTTTGAAAGAAAGACAACTGGAGGATGATTGATGTTCAGGTAGTCCATGCTTTTGCTCACAGATTTTTGACTGGGTATCAACAAGTGGCTCAGTCAACTTAACTACACTGGAAGATGGGGAATCATCAAGAGCACATGGGTATTTGATAACTAGCGAGTATCTCAGCCAAAAAAATTTTTATCAGATTTTTCAAGGTTTCATTCTATCCTTTGGCTTGGGATTTTTTTAAAGATTTTACGTATTAGAGAGGGAGAGAGCGAGTGAGCAAGAGCCAGCACAAGCTGGGGGAAAGGCAGAAGGAGAGGGAGAAGCAGACGCCTCACTGAGCAGGGTGCCCCATGCAGGGGTCCCTCCCAGGATGACCCTGAGATCATGACCTGAGCTGAAGGCAGATGCTTAACTGACTGAGCCACCCTGGTGCCCCGATTTGGCTTGGAAAGTTTTAAGGTGGGAGCCCAACTGTATCATTTGCTTTTTCTGAATCTATTAGGATGTTCATATTTTTTATTTTTTCTGTTTGTATAATAAATTAAATCCATTGATTTTATAATAGTAATTCTTTGTTCCTTTCATTCCGTGGTCATATCATTATTTAAATATATTGCTGGATTCAGTTTGCTAATGTTTTAACATTTTTTCCCTCTTTGCTAATAAATACGTTAGTCTGTAATTTTATGTCCATATTATGTTTTGTCAGATTTTAATATTAAAATTATGTTGGCTCACTGTAGCAATATAGTGAGCCTCTTTTTTTTGTCTTTTTCTTCTCCAGGAAAGCTTACATACAATTGGTGAAATATTCTCTTTAAATATGAATAATTAATAAGACAAGCCAATGTGAATAGAATTTTAGTTTTAAAATTCAATTTTTAAAAACTATACAGCAAAGTTTTCATTTTTTTACTATTTTTACTTAAGATTGGTTTTCAAACAACTTCTATAATTTAATTATAAGTTTATTATTATAAAGTTGCTCTAAAATACTCTGAGTTTTGAAATGTCTACAGAACTTAAAGTGAATTTCCAATTTTTATTCTTGATATTAGCATGTTTCCTTTATTTATTCTTAATTAATCCTGCTGTGTTTTTGATGTTTTGTGTGTGTGCGTGTGCGTGTGTTTAAGCAATTTTTAAAATATTTATTTTGTAATGTACCCTAGTCCAAAGTAACTATGTTTTAAAAATTGAGGGCCAAAAAACTTACAAGAATCTATTCAGTTCAACCTAAAAACAATGATACCTGGAAAATACTCCATACTAATAAGTCTGGCCTAAGAGGTTAAGATTCTAAGGCATTCCTAAATCATGGTGCTCTGAAAATATATGCATTTCTGCTGGTATTGTGTGATATTTTGTTTGTTTCCAATTTAACCCTTTAAATGAATAATTTATTCCTTTGCAGATTTCCTTATTGTATGTTTCTTTCTATATACTTAGTTATTGTCTCTGTCATCATAAGTAGCTTTCTTTCTTTAGGCCTTACTTATGCACTTTTACCTGTTCTTTTTTCTTTTCTTTTTATTATTAGCCCTTAATTTCTTTCTTTCTTTTTTTAATAAATAATTTTTATTGGAGTTCAATTTACCAACATACAGAATAACACCCAGTGCTCATCCCGTCAAGTGTCCCCCTCAGTGCCCGTCACCCACTCACCCCCCACCCTGCCTCCCCTTCCACCACCCCCAGTTCGTTTCCCAGAATTAGGAGTCTTTATGTTCTGTCTCCCTTTCTTGATATTTCCCACACATTTTCTTCTCCCTTCCCTTATATTCCCTTTCACTATTATTTATTTCCCAATGAATGAGAACATACACTGTTTGTCCTTCCTCTGATTGACTTACTTCACTCAGCATCATACCCTCCAGTTCCATCCACGTTGAAGCAAATGGTGGGTATTTGTCGTGTCTAATGGCTGAGGAATATTCCATTGTATACAGAGACCACAGCTTCTGTTATCCACTCATCTTTCAATGGACACTGAGCCTCCCTTCCACAGTTTGGCTATTGTGGACATTGCTGCTAGAACATTGGGGTGCAGGTGTCCCGGCCGTTTCCCTGCATCTGTATCTTTGGGGTAAATCCCCAGCAGTGCAATTGCTGGGTCTTAGGGCAGTTCTATTTTTTAACTATTTGAGGAACCTCCACAGTTTCCAGACGTGGCCTGCACCAGGTCACGTCCCACCAACAGTGCAGGAGGGTTCCCCTTTCTCCACATCCTCTCCAAATTTGTGGTTTCCTGTCTTGTTAATTTCCCCCATTCTCACTGGTGTGAGGTGGTATCTCATGGTGGTTTTGATTTGTATTTCCCTGATGGCAAGTGATGCAGAGCATTTTCTCATGTGTGTGTGGCCATGTCTATGTCTTCCGCTGTGAGATTTCTGTTTAAGTCTGTTGCCCATTTCATGATTGGATTGTTTGTTTCTTTGCTGTTGAGTTTAAGAAGTTCTTTATAGATCTTGGAAACTAGCCCTTTATCTGATACGTCTTTTGCAAATATCTTCTCCCATTCTGTAGGTTGTCTTTTAGTTTTGTTGACTGTTTCTTTGCTATGCAAAAGCTTCTTATCTTGATGAAGTCCCAATAGTTCATTTTTGCTTTCTTTCCCTTGCCTTCATGGATGTATCTTGCAAGAAGTTGCCATGGCCAAGTTCAAAAAGGGTGTTGCTGTGTTCTCCTCTAGGATTTTGATGGAATCTTGTCTCACATTTAGATCTTTCATCCATTTTGAGTTTATCTTTGTGTCTGGTGGAAGAGAGTGGTCTAGTTTCTTTCTTCTGCATGTGGATGTCCAATTTTCCCAGCACCATTTACTGAAGAGACTGTCTTTTTTCCAGTGGATAGTCTTCCCTCCTTTGTCGAATATTAGTTGACCTTAAAGTCGAGGGCCCACTTCTGGATTCTCTATTCTGTTCCATTGATCTATGTGTCTTTTTTTGTGCCAGGACCACACTGTCTTGATGACCACAGCTTTGTAGTACAACCTGAAATCTGGCATTGTGATGCCCCCAGCTATGGTTTTCTTTTTCAATAAATCCCTGGGTATTCGAAGTCTTTTCTGATTCCACACTAATCTTAAGATAATTTGTTCCAACTCTCTGAAGAAAGTCCATGGTATTTTAATAAGGATTGCATTGAATGTGTAAATTGCCCTGGGTAGCATTGACATTTTCACAATATTAATTCTTCCAATCCATGGGCATGGAATATTTCCATCTTTTGTGTCTTCCTCAATTTCTTTCAGAAGTGTTCTGTGGTTTTTCAGGTATAGATCCTTTACCCCTTTGGTTAGGTTGATTCCTAGATATCTTATGCTTTTGGGTGCAATTGTAAATGGGATTGACTCCTTAATTTCTCTTTCTTCAGACTTATTGTTAGTGTATACAAATGCCACTGACTTTGGGCATTGATTTTGTATCCTGCCACACTGCCAAATTGCTGTACGAGTTCTAGCAATCTTGGGGTGGAGGCTTTTGGGTTTTCTATGTACAGTATCATGTCATCTGGGAAGAGGGAGAGTTTGACTTCTTCTTTGCCAATTTGAATGCCTTTTATTTATTTTTGTTGCCTGATTGCTGAAGCTAGGACTTCTAGTACTATATTGAATAGCAATGGTGAGAGTGGACAACCCTGTCTCATTCCTGATCTTAGGGGAAAGGCTCCCAGTGTTTCCCCATTGAGAATGACATTTGTTTGGGTTTTTCGTAGACGACTTTTAAGATGCTGAGGAATGGTCCCTCTATCCCTACACTCTGAAGAGTTTTGATCGGGAATGGATGCTATATTTTGTCAAATGCTTTCTCTGCATCTATTGAAAGGATCATACGGTTCTTGTTTTTCTCTTGATGATCTGATCAATCACACTGATTGCTTTACGAGTGTTGAACCAGCCTTGCATCCCGGGGATAAATCCCACTTGATCATGGTGAATAATCTTCTTAATGTATTGTTGGATCCTATTGGCTGGTATCTCGTTGAGAATGTTTGCATCTGTGTTCCTCAGGGATATTGGTCTCTAATTCTCCTTTTTGGTGGGGTCTTTGTCTGGTTTTGGAATTAAGGTGATGCTGGCCTCATAGAGGAAGTTTGGAAGTACTCCATCTCTTTCTGTCTTTTAAACAGCTGTAGTAGAATAGGTACAGTCTCTTCTTTAAGTGTTTGATAGAATTCCCCAGGGGAAGCCATCTGGACCTGGACTTTTTGTGTCTTGGGAGGTTTATGATGACTGCTTCAATTTCCTCCCTGGTTATCGGCCTGTTCAGGTTTTCTATTTCTTCCTGTTCCAGTGTTGGTAGTTTGTGGTTCTCCAGAAATCTGTCCATTTCTTCTAGATTGCCTAATTTATTGGCGTATAGCTGCTCATAATAAGTTTTAAAATTGTTTGCATTTCCTTGGTGTTGGTGCTGATCTCTCCTTTCTCATTCATGATTTTATTAATTTGAGTCTTTTCTGTCTTCTTTTTAATAAGGCTGGCTAATGGTTTATCTATCTTATTAATTCTTTCAAAGAACCATCTCCTGGTTTTGTTGATCTGTTCCACAGTTCTTCTGGTCTCCATTTCATTGAGTTCTGCTCGAATCTTTATTAACTCTCTTCTTCTGCGGGGTGTAGGATCTATTTGCTTTCTGTCTCCAGCTCCTTTAAGTGCAAGGTTAGCTTTCGTATTTGGGTTCTCTCCAGTTTTTCAATGGATGCTTGTATTGCGATGTATTTCCCCCTCAGGACTGCTTTTGCTGCATCCCAAAGATTCTCATAGTTTCCATGAATCTTTTAAATTCTTCTCTGATTTCCTGGTTGACCCTTTCATCTTTTAGCAGGATGGTCCTTAACCTCCACGTTTGAAATTCTTCCAAACTTCTTCTTGTGATATAGTTCTAGTTTCAAAGCATTATGGTCTGAAACTATGCAGGGGACAATCCCAATCTTTTAGTATCCGTTAAGACCTGATGTGTGACCCAGTATGTGGTCTATTCTGGAGAAAGCTCCATGTGCACTTGAGAAGAACGTGTATTCAGCTGCATTTGGATGTAAAGTTCTGTAACTATCTGTGAAATCCATCTGGTCCAGTGAAGCATTTAAAGCTCTTGTTTCTTTGGAGATGTTGTGCTTAGAAGACCTGTCAATTGTAGAAAGTGCTATATTCCAGTCACCAAGTATAAGTGTTTATTATTTAAGTATGTCTTAACTTTGGTTATTAATTGACTGATATACTTGGCGGCTTCCACATTCGGGGCATAAATATTCATGATTGTTAGGTCCTCTTGTTGGATAGATCCTTTTAGTATGATATAGTGTCCCTCTTCATCTCTCACTACAGTCTTTGGGACACACTTTAATTTCTCTGATATAAGGATGGCTACCCCTGCTTTCTTTTGAGGACCATTTGAATGGTCCATGGTTCTCCAACCTTTTATTTTCAGGCTGTAGGTGTCCTTTTGTCCAAAATGAGTCTCTTGAAGACAGCAAATAGATGGGTCTTGCTTTTTTATCCAGTCTGAAACCCTGCACCTTCTGATGGGGTCATTAAGCCCATTCACGTTCAGAGTTACTATTGAAAGATACGGATTTAGTGTCATCATGATACCTATTCAGTCCCTGTTTTTGTGGATAGTTCCCTTGGACCTCCTCTTTCTTTACAGGGTCCCCCTTAATATTTCTGGCAGAGCCAGCTTGGTGGTCACATATTCTTTCAGTTTCTGCCTATCTTGGAAGCTCTTTATCTCTCCTGCTATTCTGAATGAGAGCCTTGCTGGATAAAGTATTCTTGGCTGCAGGTTCTTTTCATTTAGGACCCTGACTATATCCTGCTGACGCTTTCTCGCCTGCCAGGTCTCTGTGGAGAGGTCTGCTATGTCCTAATGCTTCTCCCCATAAAAGTTAGTGATTTCTTATCTCTTGCTGCTTTAAGGATCTTCTCTTTATGTTTGGAATTTGCAAAGCTTCACTATTAAATGTCGAGGTGTTGACGATTTTTATTGATTTTAGGGGGGGGATCTCTCTATCTCCTGGATCTGAATGCCTATTACCCTCCCCCAGTTAGGGAAGTTCTCAGCTATGATTTGTTCAAATACAGTTTCTGGACCTCTGTCCCTTGCGGCGCCCTCAGGAACCCCAATTAAACGTAGATTTTTCTGAGGCTGTGTGATTTATTTCCCTTAACCTATCCTCATGGTTTGTCTTTCTATTTTTTTACTCAGTTTCCATACTTGCCATCAACTTGTCTTCTATGTCACTCACTCGTTCTTCTACCTCATTAACCCTTGTCGTTAGGACCTCCAGTTTTGATTGCATCTCATTTAATTGATTTTTAATTTTGGCCTGATTATCTAAATTCTGCAGTCATGAAGTCTCTTGAATCTTTTATGCTTTTTTCTAGAGCCACCAGTAGTTGTATAATAGTGCTTCTGAATTGGCTTTCTGACATTGAATTGTATTCGAAATTTTGTAACTCTGTGGGAGAGAGGACTGTTTCTGATTTTTAGTATTGAGGTGAGTTTTTCCTTCTAGTCAGTTTGCTCAGTGCAGAGTGGCCAACAACATGTTGTACTGGAAAAAGGAGAAAAAGGGGGGAAAAAAAAAGAAGAAATAAAAAAGAATAAAAAAGGGGGTGGGGGAAACAACAGAAACAAACAGAAAAGAAAAAACAAGGGGAGTATCCTCTGATTCCATATACTGTAAATCCCTTGACTTCCCCTGGAACTTTCCAGGCTGCTTGGTCAATAACTTGCTTTTCCTCTGACCTTCGAGCTGGTCTTCTGGGGGAGGGGCCTGCTGTGCTGATTCTCAGGTGTGTGCACCTGGGGGAGCTGCCCAGCCCTCTACCAGGTCTACAATTCAGTGGGATTCTTTATCCTGTGAGGCCCCTGCTCAGGCCCAGGTACAGGGTGACACCAGGAGGGACAACCACAGTAGCGGCGGCCAGCTGTCCAGCTCTGGAGTCAGCTCCCACAGTAACTACTGCAGCTCCCAATGTGCAGGGGTCTGGGTGCTCCGGGGTAGGGGCACGATCTGCACAGCTCGGGGCCACCCGGCGGCAGGAGAGACCTGGCTGTCCTTTGTCCTCCCGGCCTCTGCCTGTGCTGGGGGAGCCCCAGATCCTCGGCTGTGTCTCCCAGTGCCCTGGGCTCTGGGGCCTCTGACACTGTGAATGGACCTAAAGTACCACGATGTGTAATTTAAAAGCATCAGAGTCAATTTTGTGTGAAGTTAACTTATCCTTTATTGCAATAAAACTCTATAAGCTATTATACAGGTTAAAGAAAAACTCAAAAATAGAAACAGTGAAATAACAGGGGAGGGCAAGCCTCTGTTGGGCTGTAGCCATCACGAGCCCCGCGGTGGGAGCTGGGGCGGGCCCCGAGGTGGTCAGGGGGCTGCTAACGGATCGAAGCAGGTTGTTCCAGAGGCAGGTTGCAGGTCTGGCCCTCTGGGGACCCCGATTGCAGGCACCAGGGCCTACTCTTCCGGGGTGGCCATGGGAGCAGGTGGCTCCTCCTCATCGGGGCAGGGAACCATAGGTTCGACCAGCACGTGCACCACCTTCACCTCAGGAGCCAGCATCTCTGCCTTGACCAAGTCCTCATCTCCAGCAGCCACTATCCCTTCAGACCCGGAACCTTCCCCAGGCTCCACAGTTGGAGCTGGGGCGGGCTCCTCGGGTGGTTCAACAGGTTGCTCCATCCCCGAGGCCAGTTGCTCCATCGAGTTAGGAGGTGGCTGGGGCACATCCACGACCTCGAGAGCAGGGGGTGGTGCCTGCTCCTCTTCCAGGGCTCCCAGGGGTGCAGGGGCTCCTGCAGGGCAGCAGTGACCACTATCTGCAGGGGCTTTGCCTCCCCAGCAGGCGGCTCATCGCAGGCCAAGCCCTCAGCCCCAGCAGCTAGGCCCCACGGGGCAGCAGGCCCCACGGTCGGAGCTGGGGTGCACTCCAGAGTGGGTTCAGGGTGTTTTCCTCGGGCCGAAGCTGTAGATCCAAGAAGACAAAGTATCACCACCAGGACAGACTGTCCACGTCCCTCCCAAATCAAGGCCACTCTTCCCGCCACTCGACGTGTGTGAGGGCAAGAGCCCTGGGAGGTGTCCCCAGGCTGCAGCCCGTGGGGTGGGGTGTGAGCCCACCCCTGCTCCTGGTCCAGCAGCAAGGAGGCTGATCGCGGCCCCCCCATCCCCAGCTCGGCCACCCCCAGTCCTCCTCACCCCAGCCTCTCGCTCTGCTGCATGGAGGCGTCTGAATTGCCTCAGGTGACGCAGGGCCCGGAGATGCGCATCTGTGCCTGGCATGTGCTGTCTTAACAATTCCAGGAGTTTTATAAGGGAGGGAAATTCTGGGAACTGATGAAAGTCGTCCCCATAATAATTCAGCCATATTTCCATCATGAAGGACATGGCCCTGGGGAGGGACAGGCGGGAACAGGCATCAGAAGACAGGGCTCTGTCACATGCAGGTGTCCCGGGGAAGCCCTGCAGGACCCGGCCTTCCGCGCAGGGTGTCGGAGACCAGTCCTGCTCCTCGTCCCCCTGCCACCTGGTGGTCCTGCCTGCCACAGGCCTGCTCCCCGAGGAGGGGCTGGGATGCAACCTCTGTGTGGGGAGCCCAGGCCCAGCGGGGTGACCATCAGCGTCTCTCCTGGGGAAGCAGGGCTCCCTCCTCAGCCTGGTCCCTGCCCACCTGCCCCTTAAGTCCACCGGCAGGCATCAGGGGACGGGGGGCGTCTGGCCTGTCATTGCCCTCACTGCACACACTGTTGCTCTGGGAAGCTCCAAGGCAGGAGGGCTCGGGCTCTGTGTCCTGCCAGGCCTTGCCAGGAGCCGCCCGGGACCGCCACCTTCCTTCCTGTGTCTCTGTGCTGCCTCCCTCCCGAGGGGCCCCCGGGGGTGTCCTTCCACTGACTCTAATCTCCCTTCTCCCACGGGGGGGGGCCGCCTGGTCCGGGAGCCCTCACCGGCCCTCCTGAGCACCTGCTGTTCCCCCGGGTCCAGGTGCCACCAGACTGGGGAGTACGATGCTCCCCACCCCCTCTGCTCTGGGCTCCAGGTGTGGGGCAGAGAGAGGGTTGGGGGGGCATGGAGAAGGTCTCCCTGAGGGGTCTCAGTGCCTCCCACCAAGCCCACACCCCATCCACCGCTCTCCTTTGCTCTTTTCCAGAAGGGGCATTAGACCTTTTCCCTGTCACGGGAATTGCAGATGTGTGGGGTGAGGGGGCAGCCCCCCACCGCCCCACAGCCCCTTCGCTGCCCTCCAGGAGAGGGAAGGCCCTCCTGCAGGAGCCGGAGTCACTCACAGTTTCCAGCACTGCAGGACCACATCGTTGTTACCCCACGCATCTGCGATGCACCCATACCTAGAGGAGAGCAGGGACATCCCATGAATCGTCCTGTGGACGCGACCTCTCATCATAGGGGCTTCACCCTCTGACCCCGACTAGGCCTTGCCCCGGGGGCAGTCAGCTTTGTGCCCCGGGGGCAGTCAGCTTGTGCGTGGGGCCACGGGCAGCTCCCGGAGAAGTGCCCGCACCTGCTGGGGCCTCCTGAAGGCTTGAGCATGAAAGGGCTCTGGCCAGGCCCATGGCCCATATCTTAGTGGGCTTGGGGGGTCCCGGGGTTCCCCTGTCTGGCTGCCCCAGGACACAGACCCCCGATGGACTCTCAAACCTCCCTTTCAATGGGGAAACAGGCCGCTCAGGACCCTGGTGATGGGGGGGAGGGAGGAGGCACAGGCCTGGTCACGGGGAGGAGGACGGCTGCTGAGCACAGGCACAGCCCCTCTGGCCGACCCGCCACAGGCCAGGCCCCGGGGCTGCCCTCCAGGACCCCGCTAGGCCCTGGGGGACCCTGCTCCAGGCGGGGGAGCAGCCCGAGGCCGGGAAGCTCACACCATCCCCAGCCTCCCCAGCAGCAGGTGGCCCAGCCCTGGGCTGCGGAGGGGCAGGTGCTCACTCGGTGAACAGCAGGTCCAGCACCTCGTCCGTGGTGGCGAATGTACGATAATCCTCTAAAAAGCTGAAGATGTAGATGACGTCCCTGCGCTGCAAGGCGAGCAGCAGTTGTCGGACTTTGTACTCCAGCAGCTCCGTCCGGGTGAGCTTGGTCAGGACGATCTGATGCCCCTTCCCGGCCGCGGCCCCTGCACCCTGAGGTGGGACAGAGGGGACGTGCAGCCTGCAGGGAGCCGCCAGAGACCTGGGATCCCGCCCCGGCAGGCCCTGCGCTGGGGCCCCGTGGGCTTGAGGAGCTGGGGCTCCCTCTCCCGCTCAAGCTCCCTGCCTGTCTCTTACACAAACAGGACCAACTATGCAATAAAGAAACAATCTCAGAGGATAAATGTTCAAAATATTTGGATCATTACAAGGACCTCCAGAGACACAGAGAGAGGACCGAGAGAGGCAGCACACAGACAGAGGGAGAAGCAGCCCGTGCAGGGAGCCCAGGCGGGGCTCGATCCCGGGCCTCGGAGATCAGGCCTGGGGGAAGGCAGGCGCTAACCCCCGGGGGACCAGGCCTCCCCTGAGGGCTCTATTCTGATGTTCCCACACATCTGTGCGCAGGGACTCTGCATCTGGCCCAGGCAGGGGCAGGGCCATGGGGGCAGGTGTGGGGAGGGGGGGATCCAGACTCATGTGGGAGCAGGAGTGTGGGGGGCCACAGGGGGGTAGCAGGCTGGCTTCTGGGACCCGGGGTCCTTCCTGCCGCATCGGGGCCCGGGTGTCGGGGGGCCCAGCCCCTGCACTCACCCTGAGCCCGCGCTGGCCTCCATTAGCTGCGCAGGGCACCTCCCTGCTCCTGGAGGCGGTGGGGCAGACGACCCCTTCCTCCCGCTCGCGCCCCACGACCCGGGTGGAGCTCTGTGGAGACAGTGCCCGGCAGCCAGGCAGGAGGCCTCAGCGCCCGGTCTGGCCCCCTCGGCTGGGCCGCACCCCCAGCTGCCTCCACCCAGACACCCCACAGTGCAGGCGGCACCCACCGCCCCTGGGAACAGCAAAGGGATGCGGCTGCAGGGCCTCGGGGTGACTCTGGGGCGGGTAGAGGACCTCAGGAACCCTGTTTCCCCCCTGCCCACCTTGACATCAGGGTGACCCTGAAGGGATCCCCGGGGAATGTGCCGCCCTGCAGCGTCCCCCAGCCTGGATGGGACCTGCCCACACATCCCTGGTTCCCTGAACCTGAGGAGGAGGGGATGAGGCTCCCAGGATGGTGGCACAGGGGGCCTGGCCTGGCCTGCGCTGTGTTACCTGACGGCGCCTCCTGATCACCGCCCTGACACCTTGGTACCTATGCTGGAGCCACTGCCTACAGCATAGGAACAAGCCGCACCCCTGGGGTTCCTGGGAGCCAGAGCCCCCAGACGTGGGCCGGCAGCAAGAGAACATCTCAGTAGCAGATGTCTCCAGCCAAGTGAGCCTGAGCTGGGGCTGCACTGGATGCGGGTGCCTGGTTACGGGGGTTCCGAGTTCTGTTGGGCTCTGTGACACGGCAGTGACCTCACTTCCTGGGACCCCCTCCCTGACCCACTCCTGGAGGAAGCTGCAGGGGCAGCGCTCGTGCTGCCGAGCCCCCCTCCCTGCAGGCGATGGCCTGTGCACACAGTGACACAACCACACCCCTGTCCACAGGCCCCAGGGAAGGACTGTGTGCACCCAGGGCCCCAGCTTGGACACACACTGGGTTCAGACACGACTGTCCAGTCTTCCCCGGTTTGACCCGGAGAAGCGTTGTGCCCGTCGGGGATGGTCTGCATCTTGCCTGTGGGATAGGGAGTGTCCTAGCGGGTGCTTCCCCCAGACGTCCCAGGCCACTGAGGCCTCATATCTATGACCTTGGAGGCGGGTGTCACCTGCAGGACATACCTCCACCCACACGTTCTTCCTTGGTGTGTACATGCGTCCAGGCCCACGAGGTCCTGTGTGCACAGGACTAACACACTAATGTTACCTATATGGCAGGGCTGTTTACCTGTAAAATACTGCAAAAAACTACCTATTACAATGTCTGCTATTTATTGCTGTCACCAGTGATGTCGATGATAAGAGTCTTTTAAAAAGATACTTTTATTTTAAGATTATACTTTATTATACAGCTCTAAAGCCACACATGTTTTAAAATCCTAAATCCACATTGGGCCAGAACAGCTGGCTGATAAATAGATTACATTCCAAATATGTGTCAGTAGACACCATTAGCCAAATTAAAAAAAAAAGAATAATAGAAAAAGAGAGGCACTTTCTAGGGACAGTGTCCTTTACATCTCAAGACTATGTCTTGTTTTTTACATGTGGTATCTTATAGTAGTTGGAATTTTTGGTATTTTAAATAAAGGGATTATTTTCCTCAAACACACACACACACACAACACACACATGGGCACCGGTACCCTCATTCTGGAGGCCCAGAAGATGACAGTCCCCCCGGGGCAGGGATGGGCAATAGCTCCCCACGATCCTAGGCTCCTGAATCCAAGGCAAACCCTACAGAAGGTGTCGGGGTCTTGGCCTAGAAGGGGTGAGGCCGTCCTCATCCTGAACCCCTGGTCGTGCGTTCCGGGCCCTTCCCTCGTTTCCCCTGGGTGAGCTGTGGACGGCGGTGCCCCCAGTGGGTCGCCCTGACCTGGGCCCTAGGAAACCTGCCGTCAGTCGCAGAACTGAACGTAGACAGGAGGCCCTGACTCTCCAGCCTGACCCCGACTGAACTGAAATCATGTGGTGTGTCCACGCACACTGACCGAGAAACAGAGACACGGACACACACGCAGACACATGTGCAGAACCAGGAAGTTGGCAGAGGAGAAGCAACATCATTGAAGATCATTAAATAAAAAAAGAAAGAAAGCTGAATCTCGAATGGAGAAAATGGAGCAATTAAAATAGAATCATGAAAAAATAATTCATCAAACCAAAAAGCAGAAAGAGGGATAAAGAGGCAGGAGCACATCGGTGACACAAGCGGCAAGCCTCGAATGTCAGGATGATCGTGCCTCACGGACTCCACG
>NW_023331678.1:0-35808 GCF_011100685.1 Canis lupus familiaris
AGCAGGCCATGCAGGGGAACCATTTCCGATAATGCCCAGTGAGTGACCAGAGTCACCAGGTCCAAATGAGGCCCAGATGGAGCATATTCACTAGGTCCAGATGAGGCCCAGTTGAGGACAAGAGTCACCAGACTGGTTGAGGCCTAGAGGGGTTCCAAATCCCCTGTCCAGGTGACATCCAGATGGGGACCAGATCACCAGGTCAGGGTGAGGCCCAGAGAGGTCCCAGAGACATCATGTCCAGGTGAGGCTCAGGTGGAACAGAGTAACCAGGTACCAATGATGCCCAGGTGAGGACCAGAGTCACCAGGTCTCGGTGACGCACAGATAGGATCAGAGTCACCAGTTCCAGGTGAGGCCAAGAAAGAGTCCAGAGCAATCAGTTCCAGGTGGGAAACAAGTCACCAGGACTGGGTAGGCCCAGATGGGGACCAGATTCACCAGGTCCACATGAGGCCCAGGTTGTGACCAGATTCCCGGGTCTGGGAGAGACCAGGTAAGGGCCAGATTCACCAGGTCCAAGAGGCCCACGTGGGGACCTGAGTCCAGGTATGTGTGAGGCCCAGGTGGCATCCCACTAACCAGTCCAGGTGAGGCCAACCTGCAGGCCAGAGTCACCAGATCCAGGTTAGGCCCTAGTGGGGACCGGAGTCACCAGGTAAATGTGAGTCTACAAGTACACCACAGTCAAGGTCCAGGTGTGGTTCATGTGGGAACGAGAGTCACCAGGTCCAGGTGAGACCCACGTGGGGACGACAGTCTCCAGGTCCAGATTGAGGCCTCGGTTGGGGGACCAGGTCATCAGGACCAGTTGAGGCCAAAGTGGAGCAAAGCAAAGTTATCATGTCCATGTGAGGCCCAGGTGCGGAACAGAGTAACCATGTCCCATTGTTGCCAGGGGAAAAGAGTCACAAGGTCCAGACGAGGCCTAAGTGAGGAGTAGATTCACCAGGTCCTGTTGAGGCCGAGTTGAGGACCAGTGACCCCAGCTCCGGGTGAGTCCAGAGGGGGACCAGAGTCACCCGGTTCTGGTGATATCCAGGGGGGGACCAGAGTCAGCACGTCAGGGTGAGGCCCAGAGGGGAACGAGAATCACTAGGTCCAGGTGAGGCCCCGATGTGGAACTCAGAAACCAGGTCCCATGATTCCATATGAGGACCTGAGTCACCAGATCCAGGTGAGGTCCCTGTGGGAACCAGTCACCTCGTCCAGGTGAGGCCCAGGTGGGAGTCACAGTCACAGGTCCAGGTGAGGCCCAGTATATAAGAGAGTATCCAGGTCCCAATGATGCCCAGGTAAGGACAAGAGTCAACAGGTCCAGGAGAGGACCAAATATGGATCAGAGTCATTGTGTTCCAGGTGAGGCCAGATGGAGACCACAGGAACCAGGTCCAGGAGAGCCCCATATGAGAACCAGAGCCACCAGATCCAGGTGAGGTCCAGGTGGGACCACAGTCACAAGGTCCTGGTGAGGTGCAGGTGGCAACAGGATTCACCAAGTCCAGGTGAGACCCAGGTGGCGACCAGTCACCAGATCCAGGTGCGGACCAGCTAAGGACCAGATTCACCAGGTACAAGTGAAGCCCAAGGGTGACCAGAGTCACCAGGTAAGGGTGAGGCCCAGAGGGGATACCAGAGTAACCAGTTTAGTTTGAGGCCCAGAATGGGACCAGAGGTCCCTGGTCAAAGTGAGGCCCAGGTGTGGAATAGAGTATCCAGTTCCCAATGATTGCCAGGTTGAGGACCAGAGTCACTAGGGCCATGCAGGCCCAGATGGGGAACAGAATCACTAGGTCCTGGTGAGGCATAGAATAAGACCACAGTCACCAGTATCAGGTGAGCCCCTTGTGGGAACCAGAGCCACTCTATCCAGCTGAGTCCCAGGTCCATGTGAGGCCCACGTGAGGACCAGATTCATTAGGGCAAATTGAGGCATAGCTGGGGACAAGAGTCACCAGGTCTGGGTGCGGCCTAGGTGGGGCAAGATTCAGCAGTTCTGAGTTAGTTCAAAGTGGGGACGAGAGACACCAGGTCCAGGTGAGGCCAAACTGAGGACCAGAGTCACCAGATCCAGGTGAGGTCCATGTTGGAAAGAGAGTCACCAGGTCCAGGAGAGTTCCAGGTGGGGACCAGAGTCACCAGATCCAGGTGAAGTACAGGAGGGGACCAGAGTCACCAGATCCAGGTGAAGCCCAGGTGGGGACCAGAGTCACTAGGTCCAGATGAGGCCCAGGTGAGGACCAGAGTTACCAGGTACACGTGAGGCCCCGGTGGGATCAGAGGCAACAGGTCCATGTGAGGCCGGCTTGGGGACCATGGTCAACAGTCTACTTGAGGCCCAGATGTGGAACACAGTAAGCAGCTCCAGGTGAGTACGCGGTTGTGACATGGTCACCACGTCCAGGTGAGACCCAGGTGGGGACCAGGATCACAAGGTACAGGGGAGGCCCTTGAAAGTACCAGAGTCAACAGTTCGAGGTGAGGCACAGGTGGTAACCAGGGTCAGCAGGTCCAAGTCAGGGCAAAGTTGGGTTACGGTCACTAGGGCTCGGTGAGACCCAGAGGGGACCAGAATCACCTGGTCCAGGTGAGGTCCAGTTGTTGAACACAGTCACCGGGTCCCAATTTTGCCCAGTTGAGGACCATGGTCAACAGGGCCAGGTGAGGCTCAGATGGAGACCGGAGTCCCCAAATAGGTGAAGCCCAGGTGGGGACCATAGTCACCAGATCCAGGGTAGTCTCAGGTGCAGACCAGAATGACCAGGTCCACTTGAGGTGCAGGTGGCAACCACACTCACCAGGTCCCGGTGAGGCCCTGGTGGGGACCAGAGTCACGAGGTACATGAGAAGCTAGAAACACTGCAGCCACCAGGTCCACATGATGTCCATGTGGGAACGAGAATCAGTTACAGGGAGGACCAGTTTTGGATCCGACTCACCATGTCCAGGTGAGACCCAGGTGGGAACCAGTGTCAACATGTCCAGGTGTGGCCCAGGTGAAGAGCAGAGTTAATAGGTCCGGCTGGGTCACTGTTAGTGAACAGTGTAACCGTATCCTGATGCTACCAAGGTGGGTACCAGAGACACCAGGTCCTGGTGAAGCCCAGTTGGGACCAGAGACATGAGGTCCAGGTGCGGTCCCGATGGGAACCACAGTCACCAGGTCAGGTGAGGCCATGCTTAGGATCAGAGTCACCAGTTACCGGTGAACCCAAGGTGGAGCCAGAGTCACCTGGTACAGAAGAGGCCAAATCAGGACCAGAGTTACCAGGATCAGGTCAGTCCCAGTGGGGAATACAGTAACATGTCCCGATGATGCCCAGGTAGAACCAGAGTTACCAGGTCCAGATGAGGCACAGTTGGGGAGCATATTCACTAGGTCCCGGTGAGGCCCAGTTGAGGACCAGAGTCACCAGGTCTAGTGAGGCCTAGAGGGGTACCAGATTCACCTGGTCTAGGTGACATCCACATGAGGACCAGAGTCACCAGTCAGGGTGAGGCCCAGAGGGATCCAGAGTCATCATGTCCAGGTGAGGCTCAGTGTGGAACAGAGTATCCAGTTCATAATGGTCCACAGGGTGAGGACCAGAGTCAGCAGATGAGTAGGCCCAGTTAGGATGAGAGTCACCAGTTCCAGGTGAGGCCAAGAAGGAGTCCACAGCAATCAGTCCAGGTGGGGAACAAAGTCATCAGGATGGGGGAGGCCCAGATGGGGACCAGATTCACCCTGTCCAGGTGATTCCCAGGTGGTGACCAGAGTTACCAGTTCTGGGTGAGGACCAGGTAAGGATCAGATTCACCAGGTCCAAGTGAGGCCCACTTGGGGACCTATGTCACCAGGTAGTGTGAGGCCCATGTGGAAACCCCACTCACAGGTCCAGGTGAGGCCAACCTGCAGGCCATGCAGAGGAACGGATGTGTCCCGATGAAGCCCAGGTAGGGAGCAGATTCACCAGGTCCAAATGTGGCCCACATCGAGTATATTCACTAGGTCCAGTGAGGCCCAGTTGAGGACCAGGTCACCAGATCTGGTTGAGGCTAGAGGGGTTACCAGAATCACCTGGTCCAGGTGACATCCAGATGGGGACCAGAGTCACCAGGTCAGGGTGAGGCCCAGAGAGGTATCAGAGTCATCATGTCCAGGTGAGGCTCAGGTGTGGAACGAGTAATCAGGTACCAATGATGCCCAGGTGAGTTCCAGGGTCACCAGAATGGGTGACGCGCAGATAGGATCAGAGTCACCAGTTCCAGGTGAGGCAAAAAGAGTCCACAGCAAATCAGGTCCAAGTGGGGAACAAAGTCACCAGGACTCGGTGAGGCCAAGATATGGAACAGATTCACCAGGTCCAGGTGAGGCCCAGGTCGTGACCAGAGTCCCCGGTCGGGGAGGACCAGGTAAGTACTAGATTCACCAGGTCCAAGAGGCCCACGTAGGGACCTGAGTCACCAGGTATGGGTGAGGCCCAGGTGACAACCCCATCACCAATTCCGGTGAGCCAACCTGCACGCCAGAGTCACCAGATCCAGGTGAGGCCCTAGACGGGAACGGAGTCACCAGGTAAATGTGAGTCTACAAGGACACCACAGTCACCAGGTCCAGGTGTGGTTCATGTGGGAACGAGAGGCAACAGGTCAAGGTGAGACCCAGGTGGGGACCACAGTCACCAGGTCCAGATTGAGGCCTAGGTGGGGGGACCAGTGTCATCAGGACCAGTGAGGCCAAGTGCGGAGAACAGTTATCATGTCCAGTGAGGCCCAGTTGGGGAACAGAGTAACCATATCCCCATTGATGCCAGGTGGGATAAGAGTCACAAGGTGCAGACGAGGCCTAAGTGAGGAGTAGATTCACCAGATCGTGTTGAGGACCCAGTTGAGTACCAGTCTCCCAGCTCCAGGTGAGTCCCAAAGGGGGACCAGAGTCACCCGGTTCTTGTGATATCCAGGTGAGGACCAGAGTCAACAGGTCAGGGTGAGGCCCAGAGGGGGACGAGAATCACTAGGTCCAGGTTAGGCCCGATTTGGAACTGAGATAACAGGTCCCATGATGCCCATTTGAGGACCTGAGTCACAGGTCCAGGTGAGGTCCCTGTGGGAACCAGTGACCTCATCCAGGTGAGGCCCAGGTGGGACCACAGTCACCAGGTCCAGGTGACGCCCAGGTATATAAGAGAGTATCCAGGTCCCAATGATGCCCAGGTAAGGACCAGAGTCCACAGGTCCAAGAGAGGCACAAATATGGATCAGAGTCATTGTGTTCCAGGTGAGGCTAGATGGAGACCACAAGAACCAGGTCCAGGAGAGCCCCTTATCGGAACCAGAGCCTCCAGATCCAGGTGAGGTTCTGGTGGGACCAGTCACAAGTTCCAGGGGGGCGCAGGTGGCAACAGTATTCACCAAGTCCAGGTGAGGCCCAGGTGGCGACCAGTCACCAGATCCAAATGTGGACAAGCTAAGGACCAAATTCACCAAGTGAAGTCCATGTTGGAAAGAGCGTCACCAGTTCCAGGTGAAACCCAGGTGGGACCAGAGCCAAGAGTTCCAGGGGAAGCCCAGGTGGGGACCAGAGTCACTAGGTCCAGATGAGGCCCAGGTGAGGACCAGAGTTACCAGGTACACGTGAGGCCCCGGTGGGGATTAGAGTCAACATGTCCATGAGAGGCCGGCATGGGGACCATGGTCAACAGGTCTACTTGAGGCCGAGGTGTGGAACACAGTAAGCAGGTCCAGGTGAGCCGCGGTGGTGACTAGAGTCACCACGTCCACGTGAGGCCCAGGTGGGGAACAGGATCACCAGGTACAGGGGAGGCCCTTGAAAGAACAGAGTCAACAGTTCGAGGTCAGGCGCAGGTGGCAACCAGGGTCAGCAGGTCCAAGTCAGGCCAAAGTGGGGTTCACAGTCACGAAGGCACGGTGAGACCCAGAGGGGGACCAGAGTCATGTGGTCCAGGAGAGGTCCAGTTGTGGAACACAGTCACCGGGTCCCAATTTTGCCCAGTTGAGGACCATGGTCAACAGGTACAGTTGAGGCCCGGATGGGGACCGGAGTCCCCAAATCCGGGTGAAGCCCAGGTGGGGACCACAGTCACCAGATCCAGGGTAGTCTCAGGTGCAGACCAGAATCATCAGTTCCAGGTGTGGTGCAGGTGGCAACCACTCATAGGTCCCTTTGAGGCCCTGGTGGGGACCAGAATCACGAGGTACATGAGAAGACTAGAAACACTGCAGCCACCAGGTCCACATGATGTCCATGTATGTGGAACGAGAATCACCACTTCCAGGTGGCCAAGAAAGTGTCCAAGCAATCAGGTCCAGGTGGGGAACAAAGTCACCAGGACTGGGTGAGGCCCAGTGGGGAAGAGATTCACCAGGTCAGGTGAGGCCCAGGTGGCGACCAGTCACCAGATCCAGGTGAGTACAGCTAAGGACCAGATTCACCAGGACCAAAGTGAAGCCCAAGGCGTGACCAGATTCACCAGGTAAGGGTGAGTCCCAGAGGGGGAACCAGAGTAACCAGTTTAGTTGAGGCCCAGAATGGGACCAGAGGTCCCTGGTCAAGTGAGTCCCAGGTGTGGAATAGAGTATCCAGGTCCCAATGATGCCTGGGTGAGGACCAGAGTCACTAGGGCCATGCAGGCCCAGAAGGGGAACAGAATCACTAGGTCTGTGAGGCATAGAAAAAGACCCCAGTCACCAGTATCAGGTGAGCCCTTTGTGGGACCAGAGCCACTCTATCCAGTGAGTCCCAGGTCCATCTAAGGCCCACGTGAGGACCAGATTCATCAGGTCGAATTGAGCATAGCTGGGGACAAGAGTCACCAGGTCTGGGTGCGGCCTAGGTGGGGCAAGATTCTGCAGTTCTGAGTTAGGTCAAAGGGGACGAGAGACACCAGGTCAGGTGAGGCCAAACTGAGGACCAGAGTCACCAGATCCAGGTGAGGCCCATGTTGGAAGAGAGTCACCAGGTAGGAGAGGTACAGGTGGGGACCAGAGTCACCAGATCCAGGTGAAGCCCAGGTGGGGACCAGAGTCACTAGGTCCGATGAGGCCCAGTGAGGACCGAGTTACCAGGTACACGTGAGGCGCTGGTAGGTATCAGAGGCAACTGGTCCATGTGAGGCAGGCTTGGGACCATGGTCAAGAGTTCTACTTGAGGCCCAGTGTGGAACACTGTAACCAGGTCCAAGTGAGTCCCCGGTGGTGACAAGAGTCACCAGGCCCAGTGAGGACCAGGTGGGAACCAGGATCACCAGGTACAGGGGAGGCCCTTGAAAACAACCAGAGTCAACAGTTCGAGGTAACGCACAGGTGGCAACCAGGTCAGCAGGTCCAAGTCAGGCCAAAGTGGTTCACAGTCACTAGAGCACGGTGAGACCCACAGGGGGAACAGAGTCATGCTCCAGGTGAGGTCCAGGTGTGGAACACAGTCACCGGGTGCCATTTTTCCGTGATGAGGACCATGGTCAACAGGGCTAGGTGAAGCCCAGGTGGGGACCACAGTCACCAGATCCAGGGTAGTCTCAGGTGCAGACCAGAATCACCAGGTCCAGGTGTGGTGCAGGTGGCAACCAAACTCACCCGGTCCCGGTAAGGCACTGGTGGGGACCAGAGTCACGAGGTACATGAGAAGCTACAAACAGATGGGATCCCTGGGTGGCGCAGCGGTTTGGCGCCTGCCTTAGGCCCCGGGCGATCATGGAGACCCGGGATCGAATCCCACGTCGGGCTCCTGGTGCATGGTTCCTGCTTCTCCCTCTGTCTGTGTCTCTGCCTCTATCTCTCTCTGGACTATCATAAATAAATAAAATTAAAAAAAAGATGCTAGAAACACTGCGGCCAACAGGTCCACATGATATCCATGTGGGAACGAGAATCACCAGTTACAGGTGAGGACCATGTGGGGATCCGACTCACCATATCCAGGTGAGACCCAGGTGGGAAACAGTGACACCATGTCCAGGTGTGGCCCAGGTGAAGACCAGAGTTAATAGGTCCGGCTGGGTCACTGTTAGTGAACAGTGTAACCATATCCTGATGCTAACCAGGTGGGTACCAGAGACACAGGCCCTGGTGAGGCCCAGGGGGACCAGAGACATGAGGTCCAGGTGAGGTCCCTATGGGAACCACAAACACCAGGTCAGGTGAGGCCATGCTTAGAATCAGAGTCACCAGTTACAGGTGAGGCCCAGTTAGAGCCAGAATCACCTGGTAAGAGAGGCCAAAGTCAGGACCAGAGTTACCAGGATCAGGTCAGTCCCAGTGGGGAACAGAGTAACCATGTCCCGATGATGCCCAGATAGAACCAGCGTCACCAGGTCCATGAGGCGCAGGTGGGGAGCATTCACTAGGTCCGTTGAGGCCTTGAGGACCAGAGTCACCAGGTCTAGTTGAGGCCTAGAGGGGTACGAGATTCACCTGGTCTAGGTGACATCCAGATGCGGACCAGAGTCACCATGTCAGGCTGAGGCCCAGAGGGGATCCAGAGTCATCATGTCCAGGTGAGGCTCAGGTGTGTAACAAAGTATCCAGGTCATAATGGTCCACAGGTGAGGACCAGAGTCACCAGATCTGGGTGAGGCTCAGTTAGGATCAGAGTCACCAGTTCCAGTTGAGGCCAAGAAGGAGTCCACAGCAATCAGGTCCAGGTGGGGAAGAAAGTCAACAGGACTGTTGAGGCCCAGATGGGACCAGATTCACCCTGTCCAGGTGATTCCCAGGTGGTGACCAGGATTACCAGGTCCGGGTGAGGACATAAGGACCAGATTCACCAGGTCCAAGTGAGGCCCACGTGGGGACCTGTGTCACCAGGTATGGGTGAGCCCCAGGTGGCAACCCCAGTCTCTAGGTCCAGGTGAGGCCAACCTGGAGGCCATGCAGAGGAACCGTGTCCCGGTGATGCCCAGGTAGGGACCAGAGTTAGCAGGTACAGCTGAGGCCAACCTGCAGGCCATGCAGTGGATCCATGTCCCGATGATGCCCAGGTAGGGACCAGAGTCACCAGGTCCAAATGAGGCCCAGATGGAGCATATTCAATAGGTCCAGGTGAGGCCCAGTTGAGGACCAGAGTCACCAGAACTGGTTCAGGCCTAGAGGGTACCAGAATCGCCTGGTCCATGTGAATCCAGATGGAGACCAGAGTCACCAGGTCAGGGTTAGGCCCGAGTGGTTCCAGAGGCCAGAGCCTCATGTCCAGGTGAGGCTCAGGTGTGGAACAGAGTCACCAGTACCAATGATGCCCAGGAGAGGACCAGAGTCACCAGGTCTGGGTGACACGCAGATAGGATCAGAGTCCCCATGTCCAGGTGAGGCCATGAAGAGTCCACAGCAATCAGGTCAAGGTGGGGCACAAAGTCACCAGGACTGAGTGAGGCCAAGATGGGGTCGGAATCACCAGGTCGAGGTGAGGCCCAGGTGGTGACCAGAGTCCCCGGGTCTGGGAGAGGACCAGGTAAGGACCAGATTCACCAGGTCCAGGAGGCCCACGGGAGACCTGAGTCACCAGGTATGGGTGAGTCCCAAGTGGCATCCCCACTAACCAGGTCCATGTGAGGCCAACCTCCAGGCCAAGTCACCCATCCACGTGAGGACGAGTGGGGACTGGAGTCACCAGTTAAAAGTGATTCTACAAGAACAACACAGTCATCAGATCCTGGTGTGGTTCATGTGGGAACGAGAGTCACCAGGTCCAGGTGAGACCCAGGTGGGGACCACAGTCACCAGGTCCAGATTGAGGCCTAGGTCGGGGGACCAGAGTCATCAGGACCAGTTGAGGCCAAAGTGTGGAGCAAAGTTATCATGTCCATGTGAGGCCCAGGTGGGGAACAGAGTAACCATGTCCCAAAGATGCCAGGTGGGAAAAGAGTCACAAGGTCCAGACGAGGCCTTAGTGAGGAGTAGATTCACCAGGTCCTGTTGAGGCCCAGTTGAGGACCAGTGTCCCCAGCTCCGGGAGAGTCCCAGGGGGACCAGAGTGACCCGTTCTGGTGATATCCAGGTGGGGACCTGAGTCACCACGTCAGGGTGAGGCCCAGACGGGACGAGAATCACTAGGTCCAGGTGAGGCCCCGATGTGTAACTGAGAACCCAGGTCCCATGATGCCCATATGAGGACCTGAATCACCAGGTCCAGGTGAGGTCCCTGTGGGAACCAGTCACCTCGTCCAGGTGAGGCCCAGGTGGGACCACAGTCACCAGGTCCAGGTGAGGCCCAGGTATATAAGAGAGTATCCAGGTCCCAATGTTGCCCAGGTAAGGACCAGTGTCAACAGGTCCAGGAGGGCCCAAATATGGATCAGAGTCATTGTGTTCCAGGTGAGGCCGATGGAGACCACAGGAACCAGGTCCAGGAGAGCCCCATATAGGAACCAGAGCCACCAGATCCAGGTGAGGTCCAGGGGACCACAGTCACAAGGTCCAGGTGAGGCGCAGGTGGCAACAGGATTCACCAAGTCCAGTTGAGGCCCAGGTGGTGACCAGATTTACCAGTTCCGGGTGAGGACTAGGTAAGGACCACATTCACCAGGTCAAGTGAGGCCACGTGGGGACCTGTGTCACCAGGCATGGGTAAGACCCAGGTGGAACCCCACTCACCAGGTGAAGATGGCCAACCTGCAGGCCATGCAGAGGAACTATGTCCGATGATGCCCAGGTAGCGACCAGAGTTACCAGGTCCAGTGAGGCCAACCAGCAGGCCATGCAGTGGAACCATGTCGCGGTAATGCCGAGGTAGGGATCAGAATCACCATGTCCAAATGAGGCCCAGATGGAGCATATTAACTAGGTCTAGGTGAGGCCCAGTTGAGGACCAGAGTCACCAGATCTGGTTGAGCCCTATAAGGGTACCAGAATCACCTGGTTCAGGTGACATCGAGATGGGGACCAGAGTCCCTAGGTCAGGGTGAGGCCCAGAGAGGTTCCAGAGTCATCATGTCCAGGTGAGGCTCAGGTGTGGAACAGAGTCACCAGGTACCAATGATGCCCAGTTGAGGACCAGATTCACCAGGTCTGGGTGATGCGCAGATAGGATCCAAGTCACCAGTTCCAGGTGAGGCCAAGAAGGCGTCCACAGCAATCAGGTCGATGTGGGGAACAAAGTCACCAGGACTGGGTGAGGCCAGATGGGGACCAGATTCACCAGGCCCAGTGATTTCCAGGTGGTGACCAGAGGACCAGTTCCGGGGAAGGACCAGGTAAGGACCAGATTCACCAGGTCCAATTGAGGCCCACGTGGGGACCTGTGTCACCATGTACGGGTGAGGCACAATTGGCAACACCACTCACCAGGGCCAGGTGAGGCCAACCTGCAGGTGATGGAGAGGAACCGTGTCCCGATTGATGCCCAGGTAGGGACCAGAGTTACCAGGTCCAGGTGAGGCCAACCTGCAGGCCATGCAGTGGAACCATGTCCCGATGATGCCCAGGTAGGGACCAGAGTTACCAGGTCCAGGTGAGGCCAACCTGCAGGCCATGCAGTGGAACCATATCCCGATGATGCCCAGGTAGGGAGCAGTTTCACCAGGTCCAAATGAGGCCCACATGGAGCATATTCACTAGGTCAGGTGAGGCCCAGTTGAGGACCAGAGGCACCAGATCTCGTTGAGGAACTAGAGGGGTACGAGAATCCCCTGGTCCAGGTGACATCCAGATGGGGACCACAGTCACCAGGGAAGGGTGAGGCCCCAGAGAGGTTCCAGAGTCATCATGTCCCAGGTGAGGCTTAGGTGTAGAACAGAGTCACCAGGTACCAATGATGCCCAGGTGAGTACCAGAGTCACCAGGTCTGGGTGACGCACAGATATGATCAGTCACCAGTCCAGGTGAGGCCAAGAAGGAGTCCACAGCAATCAGGTCCAGGTGGGGAACAAAGTCACCAGGACTGGGTGAGGCCCTGATCAGGACCAGATTCACCAGGTCCAGGTGATTCCCAGGTGGTGACCAGAGTTACCAGTTCCGGTGAGGACCAGGTAAGTACCAGATTCACCAGGTCCAAATGAGGCCCAGTGGGACCTGTGTCACCAGGTATGGGTGAGGCTCAGGTGGTAACCCCACTCACCAGGTCCAGGTGTGTCCAACCTGCGGGCCATGCAGAGGAACCGTGTCCCTATTATGCCCAGGTAGGGACCAGAGTTACCAGGTCCAGGTGAGGCCAACCTGTAGGCCATGCAGTGAAACCATTCCCGATGATGCCCAGGTAGAGACCAGAGTCACCAGGTCAAAATGAGGACCAGGGGCAACCCCGGTGGCGGAGCGGTTTAGCGCCGCCTGCAGCCCAGGGCGTGATCCTGGAGACCCTGGATCGAGTCCCACGTCAGGCTCCCTGCATGGAGCCTGCTTCTCCCTCTGCCTGTGTCTCTGCCTCTCTCTCTCTCTCTCTCTCTGCATCTATGATAAATAAATAAAAAAAAATAAAAATGAGGACCAGATGGGGCATATTCACTAGGTCCCGGTGAGGCCCAGTTGAGGACCAGAGTCACCAGATCTGGTTGAGTCCTAGAGGGGTACCAGAATCACCTGACCCGGTGACATCCAGATGGAGACCAGAGTCACCAGGTCAGGGTGACACACAGGGAGTTTCCAGAGTCATCATGTCCAGGTGAGACTCAGGTGTGGAACAGAGTCAACAGGTACCAATGATGCCCAGGGTAGGACCAGAGTCACCAGATCTCGGTGACGTGCGCAGATAGGATCGGAGTCACCAGTACCAGGTGAGGCCAAGAAAGAGTCCACATCAATCAGGCCCAGGTGGGGAACAAAGTCACCAGGACTGTGTGAGGCCGAGATGGGGACCAGATTCACCAGGTCCAGGTGAGGCCCAGGTGGTGACCAGAGTCCCCGGGTGTGGGAGAGGACCAGGTAAGAACAAGATTCACCAGGTACAAGAGGCCCACGTGGGGACCTGAGTCACCAGGTAAGGGTGAGGCCCAGGTGGCATCCCCACTCACCAGGTCCAGGTGAGGCCAACTTGCAGGCCAGAGTCACCAGATCCAGGTGAGGCCCCAGTGGGGACCGGAGTCACCAGGTAAATGTGAGTCTACAAGAACACCACAGTCACCAGGTCCAGGTGTGGTTCATGTGGGAACGAGAGTCACCAGGTCCAGGTGAGACCCAGGTGGGGACCACAGTCACCAGTTCCAGATTGAGGCCTAGGTGAGGGGATCAGATTCATCAGGACCAGTTGAGGCCAAAGTGTGGAGCAAAGTTATCATGTCCAGTTGAGACCTAGTTGGGGAACAGAGTAACCATGTCCCATTGATGCCATTTGGGAAAAGAGTCACAAGGTCCAGACGAGGCCTAAGTGAGGAGTAGATTCACCAGGTCCTGTTGAGGCCCAGTTGAAGACCAGTGTCCCAGCTCTGGGTGAGTCCCAGAGGGGGTCCAGAGTCACCGTTCTGGTGATATCCAGGTGGGGACCAGAGTCACTACGTCAGGGTGAGGCCCAAAGGGGGACGAGAATCACTAGGTCCAGGTGAGGCTCCAATGTGGACCTGAGAACCCAGGTCCCATGATGCCCATATGAGGACTGAGTCACCAGGTCCAGGTGAGGTCCCTGTGGGAACCAGTCACCTCGTCCAGGTGAGGCCCAGGTGGGACCACAGTCACCATGTCCAGGTGGGGCCCTGGTATATAAGAGAGTATCCAGGTACCAATGATGCCCAGGTAAGGACCAGAGTCAACAGGTCCAGGAGAGGCCCAAATATGGATCAGAGTCATTGTATTCTAGGTGAGGCCAGAAGAGACCACAGGAACCAGGACCTGGAGAGCGCCATATGGGAACCAGAGCCACCAGATCCAGGTGAGGTCCAGGTGGGAACACAGTCACAGGTCCAGGTGAGGCGCAGGTGGCAACAGGATTCACCAAGTCCAGGTGAGGCCCAGGTGACGACCTGTCACCAGATCCAGTAGTGGACCAGCTAAGGACAGATTTACCAGGCCGAAGTGAAGCCCAAGTGTGACCAGAGACACCAGGTAAGGGTGAGACCCAGAGGGATAACCAGAGTAACCAGTTTAGGTTGAGGCTCAGAATGGGACCAGAGGTCCCTGGTCAGAGTGACGCCCTGGTGTGGATAGATATACAGATCCCAATGATGCCTGGGTGAGGACCAGAGTCCCTAGGGTCATACAGGCGCAGATGGGGAACAGAATCACTAGGTCCTGGTGAGTCATAGAATAAGACCAGAGTCACCAGAATCAGGTGAGCCCCTTGTGGAAACCAGAGCCACTCAATCCAGCTGAGTCCGAGGTCCATGTGAGGCCCACGTGAGGACGAGATTCATCAGGACGAATTGAGGCATAGCTGGGGAAAAGAGTCACCAGGTCTGGGTGCGGCCTAGGTGAGGCATGATTCAGCAGTTCTGAGTTAGGTGAAAGTGGGGATGAGAGACACGAGGTCCAGGAGAAGCGAAACTGAGGACCAGAGGCACCAGATCCAGGTGAGGTCCATGTTGGAAAGAGAGTCACCAGGTCCAGGAGAGGTTCAGGTGGGAACCAGAGTCACCAGATCCAGGTGAGGTCCAGGTGGGTACCAGAGTCACCGGAATCAGGTGAAGCCCAGGTGGGGACCACAGTCACCAGATCCAGGGTAATCTCAGGGGCAGACAAGAATCAGCAAAGTCCAAGTGAGGTGCAGGTGGCAGCCACACTCAACAGGTCCTGGTGAGGACCCTGGTGGGGACCAGAGGCACGAGGTGCATGAGAAGCTAGAAACACTGCAGCCACCAGGTCCACATGATGTCCATGTGGGAATGAGAATCACCAGTTACATTGAGGCCCAGGTGGGGATCAGACTCACCATATCCAGGTGAGACCCAGGTGGGAACCAGTGTCACCATGTCCAGGTGTTCCCCAGGTGAAGACCACAGTTAATAGGTCCGGCTGGGTCACTGTTAGTGAACAGTGTAACCATATCCTGATGCTACCCAGGTGGGGACCAGAGACACCAGGGTCTGGTGAAGCCCAGGTGGGACAAGAGACATGAGTTCCAGGTGAGGTCCCGATGGGAACCACAGCCACCAGGTCAGGTGAGGCCATGCTTAGGTCAGATTCACCAGTTACAGGTGAGGCCCAGGTTGAGCCAGAGTCACCTGATACAAAAGAGGTCAAAGTAGGACTAGAGTTACCAAGATCAGGTCAGTCCCAGTGGGGAATAAGTAACCAGTCCCGATGATGCCCAGGTAGAACCAGAGTCACCAGGTCCAGATGAGCGCAGGTGGGGAGCATGTTCACTAGGTCCCGTTGAGGCCCAGTTGAGACCAGAGTCACCAGTCTAGTTGAGGCATAGAGGGGTACCAGATTCACCTGGTCTTGGTGATATCCAGATGGGGACCAGAGTCACCGTGTCAGGCTGAGGCCCAGAGGGGATCCAGAGTCATCATGACCAGGTGAGGCTCAGGTGTGGAACAGAGTATCCAGGTCATAAGGGTCCACAGGTGAGGACCAGAGTCACCAGATCTGGGTGAGGCCAGTTAGGATCAGAGGCACCAGTTCCAGGTGAGGCCAATAAGGAGTTCACAGCAATCAGGTCCAGGTGGGGAACAAAGTCACCAGGACTGGGTGAGGCCCAGATGGGGACCAGATTCACAAGGTCCAGGAGATTCCCAGATGATGACCAGAGTTACCTGTTCCGGGTGAGGACCAAGTAAGGACCATATTCACCAGGTCCAAGTGAGGCCCACGTGGGGACCTGTGTCACCAGGTATGGGTGAGGCACAGGTGGCAACCCCAACACCAGGTCAAGGTGAGGCCAACCTGCAGGCCATGAGCAGAGGAACCGTGTCACGATGATGCCCAGGTAGGGAACAGATTTACCAGGTCCAGGGGAGGACAACTTGCTGGCCATGCAGTGGAACCATGTCCCGATGATGCCCAGGTAGGGACCAGACTTACCAGGTCTAGGTGAGGCCCAGATGGAGCATATTCACTAGGTCCAGGTGAGGCCCAGTTGAGGACAAGAGGCACCAGATCTCGTTGAGGACTAGAGGGGTACCAGAATCACCTGGTCCAAGTGGCATCCAGATGGAGACCAGAGTCACCAGTTTAGGGTGAGACCCAGAGAGGTTCCAGAGTCATCATGTCCAGGTGAGGCTCAGGTGTGGAACAGAGTCACCAGGTACCAATCATGTCCAGGTGAGGACCAGAGTCACCAGGTCTGGGTGACGCGCAGTTAGGATCAGAGTCACCAGTTCCAGGTGAGGCCAAGAAAGAGTCCACAGCAATCAGGTCCAGGTGGCGAACAATGTCACCAGGACTGGATGACGCCCAGATGGGACCAGAAACACCAGGCCCAGGTGATTCCCTGTGGTGACCAGAGTTACCAGTTCCGGGCGAGGACCAAGTAAGGAACAGATTCACCCGGTCCAAGTGAGGCCCACATGGGGACCTGTGTCACCAGGCATGGGAGAGGCACAGGTGACAACCCCACTCACCAGGTCCAGGTGATGCCAACCTGCAGGCCATGCAGAGGAACCATGTCCCATGATGCCCAGGTAGGGACTAGAGTTACCAGGTCTAGGTGATGCCAACCTGCAGGCCATGTGTGGAAACATGTCCCGATGATGCCCAGGTAGGGACCAGAGTTACAAGGTCCAGGTGAGGCCAACCTGCAGGCCATGCAGTGGAACCATAACCCTATGATGCCCAGGTAGGGACCAGATTCACCAGGTCCAAATGAGGCCAAGATGTCATATTCACTAGGTCCAGGTGAGGCCCAGTTGAGGACCAGAGTCACCATATCTGATTGAGGCCAGAGGGGTACCGAATCCCTGGTCCAAGTGACATCCAGATGGGGACCAGAGTCACCAGGTCAGGGTGAGGACCAGAGAGGTTCCAGAGTCATCATATCCAGGTGAGGCTCAGGTATAGAACAGAGTACCAGGTACCATGATTCCCAGGTGAGGACCAGAGTCACCAGGTCTGGGTGACGCGCAGATAGGATCAGAGTCACCAGTTCCAGGTGAGGCCAAGAAAGAGTCCACAGCAATCAGGTCGGTGGGGAACAAAGCCACCAGGACTGGGTGAGGCCCAGATGGGGACCAGATTCACCATGTCCAGGTGAGGCCCAGGTGGTGACCAGAGTCCCCGGGTCTGGGAAGGACCAGGTAAGGACCAGATTCACCAGGTCCAAGAGGCCCACGTGGGACAGAGTCCCAGGAATGGGAGGGCCTGGAGGCAACCCCACTCACCAGGTCCAGGTGAGGCCAGCCTGCAGGCCAGAGTCACCAGATCCAGTGAGGCCCTAGTGGGGACCGGAGTCACCAGGTAAATGTGAGTCTACAAAAACCACAGTCACCAGGTCCAGTGTGGTTCATGTGGGAACGAGAGTCACCAGGTCCAGGTGAGACCCAGGTGGGACACAGTCACCAGGTCCAGATTGAGGCCTAGGTGGGGGGACCAGAGTCATCAGGACCAGTTGAGGCCAAAGTGTGGAGCAAAGTTATCATGTCCAGGTGAGGCCCAGGTGGGGAACAGAGTAACCATGTCCCATTGAGCCAGGTGGGAAAAGAGTCACAAGTCCAGACGAGGCCTAAGTGAGGTGTAGATTCACCAGGTCCTGTTTAGGCCCAGTTGAGGACCAGTCCCCAGCTCCGGGTGAGTCCCAGAGGTCAACCAGAGTCACCCGGTTCTGGTGATATCCAGGTGGGGACCAGAGTCACACGTCAGGGTGAGGCCCAAGGGGACAGAATCACTAGGTCCAGGTGAGGCCCGATGTGGAACTGAGAAACCAGGTCCCATGATGCCCATATGAGGACCTGAGTCACCAGGTCCAGGTGAGTCCCTGTGGGAACCAGTCACCTCGTCCAGGTGAGGCCCGGTGGACCACACTCACAGGTCCAGGTGAGGCCAGTATATAAGAGAGTATCCAGGTCCCAATGATGCCCAGTAAGGACAGAGAACAGTCCAGGAGAGGCCCAAATATGGATCAGAGTCATTGTGTTCCAGGTGAGGCCAGATGGAGACCACAGGAACCAGGTCCAGGAGAGCCCTTATGGGAACCAGAGCCACCAGATCCAGGTGAGGTCCAGGTGGGACCACAGTCACAAGGTCCAGGTGAGGCGCAGGTGGCAACAGGATTCACCAAGTCCAGGTGAGGCCCAGGTGGCGACCAGTCACCAGATCCAGGTGCGGACCAGCTAAGGACCAGAATCACCAGGCCCAGGTGAAGCCCAAGGGTGACCAGTCACCAGGTAAGGGTGAGGCCAGAGGGGAACAGTAACCAGTTTAGTTTGAGGCCCAGAATGGGACCAAGGACTGGTGAAAGAGCCCAGGAGTGGATAGAGTATCCAGTTCCGAATGATGCCTGGGTGAGGACCAGAGTCACTAGGGCCATGCAGGCCTAGATGGGGAACAGAATCACTAGGTCCTGGAGGCATAGAATAAGACCACAGTCACCAGTATCAGGTGAGCCCCTTGTGCGAACCAGAGCCACTCTATCCAGCTGAGTCCCAGGTCCATGTGAAGCCCACGTGAGGACCGGATTCATCAGGTCTAATTGAGGCATAGCTGGGGACAAGAGTCACCAGGTCTGTGTGCGGCCTAGGTGGGGAAGATCAGCAGTTCTGAGTTAGGTCCAAGTGGGGACGAGAGACACCAGGTCCAGGTGAGGCCAAAGTGAGGACCAGAGTCACCAGATCCAGGTGAGGTCCATGTTGGAAAGAGAGTCACCAGGTCCAGGAGAGGTCCAGGTTGGGACCAGAGTCACTAGATCCAGGTGAAGTCCAGGTGGGGACCAGAGTCACCAGATCGAGGTGAAGCCCAGGTGGGGACCAGAGTCACTAGGTCCAGATGAGGCCCAGGTGAGGACAAAGTTACCAGGTACACGTGAGGAGCCGGTGGAGATCAGAGGCAACAGGTCCATGTGAGTCCGGCTTGGGGACCATGGTCAACAGGTCCACTTGAGACCCAGGTGTGGAACACAGTAAGCAGGTCCAGGTGAGTCCCCGTGGTGACAAGAGTCACCACGTCCAGGTGAGGCCCAGGGGGACCAGGATCACCAGGTACAGGGGAGGCCCTTGAAAGAACCAGAGTCAACAGTTCGAGGTCAGGCGCAGGTGGCAACCAGGTAAGCAAGTCCAAGTCAGGCCAAAGTGGGGTTCACAGTCACTAGGGCACGGTGACCAAGAGGGGGACCAGAGTCACCTGTCCAGGTGAGGTCCAGTTGTGGAACACAGTCACTAGTTCCCAAATTTGCCCAGTTGAGGACCATGGTCAACAGGGCCAGGTGAGGCCAGATGGGGACCGGAGTCCCGAAATCCAGGTGAAGCCCAGGTGGGGACCACAGTCACCAGATCCAGGGTAGTCTCAGGTGCAGACCAGAATCACCAGGTCCAGGTGTGGTGCAGGTGGCAACCAAATCACCAGGTCGAGGCACTGGTGGGGAACAGAGTCACGAGGTACATGAAAGCTAGAAACACATTGGATCCCTGGGTGGCGCAGCGGTTTGGCGCCTGCCTTTGGCCCAGGGCGCGATCCTGGAGACCAGGGATCGAATCCAAAGTCGGGCTCCCGGTGCATGGAGCCTGCTTCTCCCTTTGCCTGTGTCTCTGCCTCTCTCTCTCTCTGTGACTATCATAAATAAATAAAAATTAAAAAAAAAGCTAGAAACACTGCGGCCAACAGGTCCACATGATCTCCATGTGGGAACGAGAATCACCAGTTACAGGTGAGGACCAGGTGGGGATACGACTCACCATGTCCAGGTGAGACCCAGGTGGGAACCAGTGTCACCAT
This sequence comes from Canis lupus familiaris, assembly GCF_011100685.1. Lineage (NCBI taxonomy): Eukaryota > Metazoa > Chordata > Mammalia > Carnivora > Canidae > Canis > Canis lupus. The sequence continues at coordinate 19,720 of NW_023331678.1, forward strand.
GTCCAGGTGTGGCCCCAGGTAAAGACCAGAGTTAATAGGTCCGGCTGGGTCACTGTTAGTGAACAGTGTAACCATATCCTAATGCATACCCAGGTGGGTAAGCAGAGGAACACCAGGTCCTTTGTGAGGCCCAAATGGGGACAAGAGACATGAGGCCAGGTGAGTTCCCGATGGGGAACCACAGTCACCGGTCAGGGTGAGGCCATGCTTAGGATCAGAGTCACCAGTTACAGGTGAGGCCCAGGTGGAGCCAGAGTCACCTGGTACAGAAGAGGCCCAAAGTCAGGACCAGAGTTACCAGGATCAGGTCACTCCAAGTGGGAATAGAGTAACGATTTCCCGATGATGCCCAGGTAGAACCAGAGTGACCAGGTCCAGATGTGGCGCAGGTAGGGGGAGCCATGTTCACTAGGTCCCGTTTGACGGCCCAGTTGAGGTCAGAGTCACCAGGTCTAGTTGAGGCCTAGAGGAGTACCAGATTCACCTGGTCTGGTGACATCCAGATGGGGACCAGAGTCCCCATGTCAGGCTGAGGCCCAGAGGGGATCCAGAGTCATCATATCCAGGTGAGGCTCAGGTGTGGAACAGAGTATCCAGGTCATAATGGTCCACAGGTGAGGACCAGAGTCACGAGATCTTGGTGAGCGCCCAGTTAGGATCAGAGGTCACCAGTTCCAGGTGAGGCCAAGAAGGAGTCCACAGCAATCAGGTTCCAGGTGGGGAAGAAAGTCACAGGACTGGGTGAGGCACAGATGGGGACCAGATTCACCCGGTACCAGGTGATTCCCAGGTGGTGACCAGAGTTACCAGTTCCGGGTGACACCAGGTAAGTACCAGATTCATCAGGTCCAAGTGAGGCCCACGTGGGGACCTGTGTCCACTAGGCATGGGTGAGGCCCAGGTGACAAACCCACTTCACAGGTCCAGGTGATGCCAACCTCCAGGCCATGCAGAGGAACCAGGTCCCAATGATGCCCAGGTAGGGACGATAGTTACCAGGTCCAGGTGAGGCCAACCTACAGGTCCATGCAGTGGAACCATGTCCCCGATGATGCCCAGGTAGGGACCAGAGTTACCAGGTCCAGGTGAGGCCATCTGCAAGTCATGCAGTGGAACCATTGTACCGATGATGCCCAGGTAGGTACCAGAGTCACCAGGTCCAAATGACGCCCAGATGGAGCATATTCACTAGCTCCAGGTGAGGCCCAGTTGAGGACTAGAGTCACCAGGACTGGTTTAAGGCCCAGAGGAGTACCAGACTCCCCTGGCCAGGTGATTCCATATGGGGACCAGAGTCACCAGGTCAGGTTGTATGCCCAGATGAGGTTCCAGAGTTCATGATGTCCAGGTGAGGCTCAGGTGTGGAACAGAGTCACCAGGTACCAATGATGCCAGGAGAGGACCAGAGTCACCAGGTCTAGGTGACGCGCAGATAGGATCAGATGTCCACCCGTTTCAGGTGAGGCCAAGAAAGAGTCCACAGCAATCAGGTCCAGGTGGGGAACAAGTCACCCAGGACTGGGTATGGCCCAGATGGGGACAAGATTCACCAGGTCCCGGTGAGTGCCCTGGTGGGGACCAGAGTCAAGAGGTACATGAGAAGCTCAAAACACTGCAGCCACCAGTTTCCACATGAGTCCATGTGGGAACGAGAATCACCCAGTTACACGTGAGGGACCAGGTGGGGATCCGACTCACCATGTCAGGTGAGACCCAGGTGGGAAACCAGTGTCACATGTCCAGGTGTGGCCCAGGTTGAAGACCAGAGCTAATAGGTCCGGCTGTCGTCACTGTTAGTGAACAGTGTAACCATATCCTGATGGTACCCATGTGGGTACCAGGTACACCAAGGTCCTGGTAGCCCAGGTGGGACCGGAGGACATGAGGTCCAGGTGAGGTCCTGATGGGAAGCACAGTCACCAGGTCAGATGAGGCCATGCGTAGGATCAGAGTCACCAGTTACAGGTCAGGCGCCAGGTGGAGCCAGAGTTACCTGGTACAGAAGAGTCCAAAGAGAGGACCAGAGTACCAGGATCAGGTCATTCCCAGTGTGGAATAGAGTAACCATGTCCCGATGATGCCCAGGTAGGACAGAGTCACCAGGTCCAGATGAGGCCCAGGATGGAGCATATCCACTAGGTCCAGGTGAGGCCCCGTTGAGGACGAGATGTCACCAGATCTGGTTGAGTCCTAGAGGGGTACAAGAATCACCAAGTCCAGGTGACATCGAGATGGGGACCAGGGTCACCAGGTCAGGGTGAGGCCCTAGAGAGGTTCCAGTGTCATCATGTCCAGGTGAGGCTCAGGTGGGATCAGAGTCTCCAGTACCAATGATGGCTAGGATGAGGACCAGAGTCACCAGGTTGGGTGACACTCAGAAACGATCAGAGTCACCCGTTTCAGGTGAGGCCAAGAAAGAGTCCACAGCAATCAGGTCCCGGTGGGGAAAAAAGTCACCAGGACTGGGTGAGGCACAGATGGGGACCAGATTCACCAGGTCCAAGTGAGAACCAGGTGGTGACCAGGATCACAGGGCCTGGGAAAGGACCAGGTGTAAGAACAGGATTCACCAGGTCCCAAGACGCCCACGTGGAGACCTGAGTCACCAGGTATGGTGTGATGGCCCAGGGTGTAACCCCACTCACCAGGTCCAGGCGAGCCCAACCTGCCAGGCCCGAGTCACAGATCCAGGTGAGGCCCCTAGTGGGCACCGGAGTCACCACGAAATGTGAGTCTACAAGTACACCACAGTCCCCAGGTCCAGGTTATTTTATGTGGGAACGAGAGTCACCAGGTCCAGGTGAGACCCAGGTGGGGACCACAGTCACCAGGTCCAGATTGAGGCCTAGGTGGGGGAACCAGCGTCATCAGGACCAGTTGAGGCCAAAGTGTGGAGCAACGTTATCATGTCCAGGTGAGCCCCAGGTGGGGAACAGAGAAATCATGTCCCATTGATGCCAGGTGGGAAAAGAGTCACAGGTACAGATGAGGCCTAAGTTGAGAGTAGATTCACCAGGTCCTGTTGAGGCCCAGTGAGAAGCAGTGTCCCCAGCTCCGGGGGAGTCCCAGAGGGAGGACCAAGAGTCACCCGGTTCTGGTGATATCCAGGTGGGGACAGAGTCACCACGTCAGACAGAAGCCCAGAGGGGGACGAGAATCACTAGGTCGAGGTGAGGCCCCGAAGAGGAACTGAGAAACCAGGTCCCATGATGCCCATATGAGGACCTGAGTCACAAGGTCCAGGTGAGGCCAAACTGATGACGAGTGTCACCAGATCCAGGTGAGGTGCATGTTGGAAAGAGAGTCACCAGGTCCAGGAGCGAGGCCAGGTGGGGACCAGAGTCACAGATGCAGGTCAAGTCGGTGGGGACCAGTCACCAGATCGAGGTGAAGCCAGGCGGGGAGCAGAGTCACTAGGTCCAGATGAGGCCCAGGTGAGGACCGAGTTACCAGGTACACGTGAGGCACCGTTGGGGATCAGAGGCAACAGGTCCCATGTGAGGCCAGCTGGGGACCATGGTCAACAGGTCTACCTGAGGCCCAGGTGTGGAACACAGTAAGCAGTCCAGGTGAGTCCCCCATGGTGACAGAGAGTCACCACGTCCAGGTGAGGCCCAGGTTCGGACCAGGATCACAGGTACAGGGGAGGCCCTTGAAAAAACCAGAGTCAAAAGTTCGAGTTCAGGCGCCAGGTTTCAACTAGGGTCAGCAGGTCTAAGTCAGGGGAAAGTGGGGTTCACAGTCACTAGGAATGGTGAGACCCAGAGCGGGCACCAGAAGTCACGTGGTCCAGGTGAGGTCCAGTTGTGGAACACAGTCACAGGGTCCCCAATTTTGCTCAGTGAGGAGCATGGTCAACAGGGCCTGGTGAGCCTCACATGGGGACGAGAGTCCCCAAATCCAGGTGAAGCCCAGGTGGGGAACCACAGTCACCAGATCCAGGGTACTCTCAGTGCAGACGAGAATCACCAGGTACAGGTGCGGTGCATGGTGGCAACCACACTCACCAGGTCTCGGTGAGGCCACTGGTGGGGACCAGTGTCACAAGGTACATGACAAACTAGAAACACCGCACACCATAGGTCCACATGATTGTCAATGTGGCAACGAGAATCAACAGTTATAGGTTAGGACCAGGGGGTATCTGGATCACCATTTCCAGGTGAGACCAGGTGGGATGAGTGTCACATGTCCAGGTGTGGCCAGGTTGAAGACCAGAGTTAATAGGTCCGGCTGGGTCACTGTTAGTGAACAGTGTAACCATACCTGATGCTACCCAGGTGTTGTACCAGAGACACCAGGTCCTGGTGAGGCCCAGGTGGGACCAGAGACATGAGGTCCAGGTGAGGTCCCGATGGGAACCACAGTCACAAGGTCAGGAATACGGCCATGCTTGGATCAGAGTCACCAGTTACAGGTGAGGCCCAGGTGGAGCCAGAGTCACCTGGTACAAAAGAGGCCAAAGTAAGGACCAGAGTTACCAGGATCAGGTCAGTCCCAGTGGGAAACAGAGTAACCATGTCCCGATGATGCCCAGGTAGACCCAGCGTCACCAGGTCCAGATGAGGCGCAGGTGGGGAGCATATTCACTAGGTCTCGGTGACACCCAGTTGAGGACCAGTGTCACCAGGTCTATTTGAGCCCTAGAGGGGTACCAGATTCACCTAGTCTAGGTGACATCCAGATGGGGACCAGAGTCACCATGTCAGGGTGAGGCCCAGAGGGGATCCAGAGTCATCATGTCCAGGTGAGGCTCAGGTGTGGAACAGAGTATCCAGGTCATAATGGTCCACAGGTGAGGACCAGAGTCACCAGATCTGGGTGAGGCCCAGGTTGGATCAGAGTCACCACTTCCAGTTGAGGCCAAGAAGGTGTCCACAGCAATCAGATCCAGAGGGGAACAAAGTCACCAGGACTGGGTGAGGCCCAGATGGGGACCAGATTCACCAGGTCCAGGTGATTCCCAGGTGGTGATCAGGGTTACCAGGTGCGGGTGAGGACAGGTAAGGACGAGATTCACCAGGTCATACTGGGCCCACGGGGACCTGTGTCACCATGTATGGGTGAGGCCCAGGTGCCAACCCCACTCACCAGGTCCAGGTGAGGCCAACCTGCAGGCCATGTAGAGGAACCATGTCCCGATGATGCCCAGGTAGGGACCAGAGTTACCAGGTCCAGGTGAGGCCAACCTGAAGGCCATGCAGCTGAACCATGTCCCGATGATGCCCAGGAAGTGACCAGAGTCACCAGATCCAAATGAGGCCCAGTTGGAGCATATTCACTAGGTCCAGGTGAGGCCCAGTTGAGGTCCAGAGTCACCAGATCTGGTTGAGTATTAGAGGGGTACAAGAATCACCTGGTCCAGTTGACATCCAGATGGGGACAAGAGTCACCAGGTCAGGGTGAGGCCCAGAGAGGTTCCAGAGTCATCATGTCCAGGTGAGGCTCAGGTGTGGAACAGAGTCACCAGGTACCAATGATGCCCAGGTGAGGACCAGAGTCACCAGGTCTTGGTGACGCTCAGATAGGATCAGAGTCACCAGTTCCAGGTGAGGCCAAGAGAGAGTCCACAGCAATCAGGTCCAGGTGGGGAACAAAGTCACCAGGACTGGGTGAGGCCCAGATGGGGACCAGATTCACCAGGTCCAGGTGAGGCGAGTGGTGACCAGAGTCCCCGGGTCTGGGAGAGGACCAGGTAAGGACGAGATTCACCAGGTCCAAGAGGCTCACGTGTGAAATGAGTCACCAGGTATGGGTGAGGCCCAGGTGGCAACCCCACTCACCAAGTCCAGGTGAGGCCAACTTGCAGGCCAGAGTCACCAGATCCAGGTGAGGCCCTAGTGGGGACCGGAGTCACCAGGTAAATGTGAGTCTACAAGAAAACCACAGTCACCAGGTCCAGGTGTGGTTCATGTGGGAATGAGAGTCACCAGGTCCAGGTGAGACCCAGGTGGGGACCATAGTCACCAGGTCCAGATTGAGGCCTAGGTGGGGGGAACAAATTGATCAGGACAAGTTGAGGCCAAAGTGTGGAGCAAAGTTATCATGTCCAGGTGATGTCTAGGTGGGGAACAGAGTAACCATGTCCCATTGATGCCAGGTGGGAAAAGAGTCACAAGGTACAGATGAGGCCTAAGTGAGGACTAGATTCACCAGGTCCTGTTGAGGCCCAGTTGAGCACCAGTGTCCCCAGCTCCGGGTGAGTCCCAGAGGGGGACCAGAGTCACCCGGTTCTGGTGATATCCAGGTGGGGATAAGACTCACCACGTCAGCGTGAGGCCCAGAGGGGGACGAGAATCACTAGTTTCAGGTGAGGCCCCGATGTGGAACTGAGAAAAAAGGTCCCATAATGCCCAAATGAGGACCTGAGTCACCAGGTACAGGTGAGGCCAAACTGAGGACCAGAGTCACCAGATCCAGGTGAAGCCAAGGTGGGGACCAGAATCACTAGGTCCAGATGAGGCCCAAGTGAGGACCAGTTTACCAGGTACACGTGAAGCCCCGGTGGGAATCAGAGGCAACAGGTCCATATGAGGCCGGCTTCGGTACCATGGTCAACAGGTCTACTTGAGGCCCAGGTGTGGAACACAGTAATCCAGGTCCAGGTGAGTCCCCGGTGGTGACAAGAGTCACCACGTCCAGGTGAGTCACAGGGGGGGACCAGGATCACCATGTACAGGGGAAGCCCTTGAATGAACCAGTCAACAGTTCAGGTCAGGCGCAGGTGTCAACCAGGGTCAGTAGGTCCAAGTCAGGCCAAAGTGGGGTTCACACACTAGGGCACGGTGAGACCCAGAGGGGGACCAGAGTCACCTGGTCCAAGTGAGGTCCAGGGGTGGAACACAGTCACCGGGTCCCAATTTTGGAGTTGAGGACCATGGTTGACAAGGCCAGGTGAGGCCCAGATTGGGGATCTTCAATCTGGATCAGAGTCACCATTCCGTTGAGGCTAAGAAGGAGTCCACAGCAATCAGTCCAGATTGACGCCTAGGTCGGGTGACCAGAGTCATCAGGACCAGTTGAGGCCAAAGTGTGGAGCAAAGTTCTCATGTCCAGGTGAGGCCCAGGTGGGGAACAGACTAATCATGTCCCATTGATGCCAGGTGGGAAAAGAGTCACAAGGTCCAGACGAGGCCTAAGTGAGGAGTAGATTCACCAGGTCGTGTTGAGGCCCAGTTGAGGACCAGTGTCCCCAGCTCCGGGTGAGTCCCAGAGGGGGACCAGCGTCACCCGGTTCTGGTGATATCCAGGTGGGGACCAGAGTCACCACGTCAGGGTGAGGACCATAATGGGACGAGAATCACTAGGTCCAGGTGAGGCCCCGATGTGGAACTGAGAAACCAGGTCCCATGATGCCCATATGAGGACCTGAGTCACCAGGTCCAGGTGAGGTCCTTGTGGGAACCAGTCACCTCGTCCAGGTGAGGCCCAGGTGGGACCACAGTCACCAGGTCAAGGTTTGGCCCAGGTATTAAGAGAGTATCCAGGTCCCAATGATGCCCAGGTAAGGACCAGAGTCAACAGGTCCAGGAGAGGCCCAAATATGGATCACAGTCATTGTGTTCCAGGTGAGGCCAGATGGAGACCACAGGAACCAGGTCCAGGAGAGCCCCATGTGGGAACCAGAGCCACCAGATCCAATTGAGGTCCAGGTGGGACCACAGTCACAAGGTCCAGGTGAGGCGCAGGTGGCAAGAGGATTCACCAAGTCCGTGGGCCAGGTGACGACCAGTCAGCAGATCCAGGTGCGGACCAGCTAAGGACCAGATTCACCAGGCCCAAGTGAAGCCCAAGGGGTGACCAGAGTCACCAGGTAAGGGTGAGGACCAGAGGGGAACCAGAGTAACCAGTTTAGTTTAAGGACCAGAATGGGACCAGAGGTCCCTGGACAAAGTGAGGCCAGTGTGAATAGAGTATCCAGGTACCAATGATGCCTGGGTGAGGACAGAGTCACTAGGCCATGCAGGCCCAGATGGGGAACAGAATCACTAGGTCCTGGTGAGGCATAGAATAAGACCACAGTCAGCAGTATCAGGTGAGCCCCTTGTGGGAACCAAGCACTCTATCCAGGTGAGTCCCAGGTCCATGTGAGGCCCACGTGAGGACCAGATTCATCAGGTCGAATTGAGGCATAGCTGGGGACAAGAGTCACCAGGTCTGGGTGCGGCCTAGGTGGGGCAAGATTCAGCAGTTCTGAGTTAGGTCAAAGTGGGCGAGAGACACCAGGTCCTGGTGAGGCCAATGACCAGAGTCACCAGATCCAGGTGAGTCCAGGTGGGGACCAGAGTCACCAGATCCAGGTGAAGCCAGGTGGGACCAGAGTCCTAGGTCCAGATGAGGCCCAGGTGAGGACCAGAGTTACAAGGTACACGTGAGGCCCCGGTGGGGATCAGAGGCAACAGGTCCATGTGAGGCCGGCTTGGGGACCATGGTCAACAGGTCTACTTGAGGCCCAGGTGTGGAACACAGTAAGCAGGTCCAGGTGAGTCCCCAGTGGTGACAAGGGTCACCACGTCCAGGTGAGGCCAGGCGGACCAGGATCACCAGGTACAGGGGAGGCCCTTGAAAGAACCAAGTCAACAGTTCGAGGTCAGGCGCAGGTTTCAACCAGGGTCAGCAGGTCCAAGTCAGGCCAAAGTGGGGTTCACAGTAACTAGGGCATGGTGAGACCCAGAGGGCACCAGAGTCACGTGGTCCAGGTGAGGTCCAGTTGTGGAACACAGTCACCGCGTCCCAATTTTGCCCAGTTGAGGACCATGGTCAAAGGGCCAGGTGAGGCCAGATGGGGACCGGTCCCCAAATCCAGGTGAAGCCCAGGTGGGGACCACAGTCACCAGATCCAGGGTAGTCTCAGGTGCAGACCAGAATCACCAGGTCCAGTGAGGTGCAGTGGCAACCACACTCACCAGGTCCCGGTGAGGCCCTGGTGGGGACCAGAGTCACAAGGTACATGACAAACTAGAAACACTGCAGCCACCAGGTCCACATGATGTCCATGTGGGAACGAGAATCACCAGTTACAGGTTAGGACCAGGTGGGATCTGACTCACATTTCCAGGTGAGACCCAGGTGGGAACGAGTGTCACCATGTCCAGGTGGCCCAGGTGAAGACCAGAGTTATAGGTCCGGCTGGGTCACTGTTAGTGAACAGTGTAACCATATCCTGATGCTACCCAGGTGGGTACCAGAGACACCAGGTCCTGGTGAGGCCCAGGTGGGACCAGAGACATGAGGTCCAGGTGAGGTCCCGATGGGAACCACAGTCACCAGGTCAGGAGAGGCCATGCTTAGGATCAGAGTCACCAGTTACAGGTGAGGCCCAGGTGGAGCCAGAGTCACCTGGTACAGAAGGCCAAAGTCAGGACCAGAGTACCAGGATCAGGTCAGTCCCAGTGGGGAACAGAGTAACCATGTCCCGATGATGCCCAGGTAGACCCAGTGTCACCAGGTCCAGATGAGGCGCAGGTGGGGAGCATATTCACTAGGTCTCGGTGACACCCAGTTGAGGACCAGTGTCACCAGGTCTATTTGAGCCCTAGAGGGGTAAGATTCACCTGGTCTAGGTGACATCCAGATGGGCACCAGAGTCACCATGTCAGGGTGAGGCCCAGAGGGTCCAGAGTCATCATGTCCAGGTGAGCCTAAGGTGTGGAACAGAGTCACCAGGTACCAATAATGCCCAGGTGAGGACCAGAGTCACCAGGTCTGGGAGACGCGCAGATAGGATCAGATCACCAGTTCCTGGTGAGGCCAAGAAAGAGTCCACAGCAATCAGATCCAGGTGGGGAACAAAGTCACCAGGCTGGGTGAGGCCCAGATGGGGCCAGATTCACCAGGTCCAGGTGAGGCCCAGGTGGTGACCAAGTCCCCGGGTCTGGGAGAGGACCAGGTAAGGACCAGATTCACCAGGTCCAAGAGGCCCACGTGGGGACTGAGTCACCAGGTATGGGTGAGGCCCAGGTGGCAACCCCACTCACCAGGTCCAGGTGAGGCCAACCTGCAGGCCAGAGTCACCAGATCCAGGTGAGGCCCTAGTGGGGACCGGAGTCACCAGGTAAATGTGAGTCTACAAGATCACCACAGTCACCAGGTCCAGGTGTGGTTCATGTGGGAACGAGAGTCCCCAGGTCCAGGTGAGACCAGTTGGGGACCACAGTCACCAGGGCCAGATTGAGGCCTAGGTGGGGACCCGATTCATCAGGATCAGTTGAGGCCAAAGTGTGGAGCAAAGTTATCATGTCCAGGTGAGGCCCAAGTAGGGAACAGAGTAACCATGTCCCATTGATGCCAGGTGGGAAAAGAGTCACAAGGTCCAGATGAGGCCTAAGTGAGGAGTAGATTCACCAGGTCCTGTTGACGCCCAGTTGAGGACCAGTGTCCCCAGCTCCGGGTGAGTCCAGAGGGGGACCAGAGTCACCCGGTTCTGGTGACGTCCAGGTGGGGACCAGTCACCACGTCAGGGTGAGGCCCAGAGGGAGACGAGAATCACTAGGTCCAGGTGAGGCCCCGATGTGGAACTGAGAACCTGGTCCCATGATGCCCATATGAGGACCTGAGTCACCAGGTCCAGTTGAGGTCCCTGTGGGAACCAGTCACCTCGTCCAGGTGAGGCCCAGGTGGGACCAGAGTCACCAGGTCCAGGTGAGGCCCAAGTATATAAGAGAGTATCCAGTCCCAATGATTTCCAGGTAAGGACCAGAGTCAACAGGTCCAGGAGACGCCCAAATATGTATCAGAGTCATTGTGTTACAGGTGAGGCCAGATGGAGACCACAGGAACCAGGTCCAGGAGAGCCCCATATTAACCAGAGCACCAGATCCAGGTGAGATCCAGGTGGGACCACAGTCACAAGGTCCAGGTGAGGCAGGTGGCAACAGGATTCACCAAGTCCAGGTGAGGCCCAGGTGGCGACCAGTCACCACATCCAGCGGAGCAGCTAAGGACCAGATTCACCAGGCACAAGTGAAGCCCAAGGGGTGTCCCGAGTCACCAGGTCCAGGAGAGGTCCAGGTGGGTACCAGAGTCACCAGATACATGTGAAGTCCAGGTGGCGACCGGAGTCACCAGATCCAGGTGAAGCCCAGGTGGGGACCAGAGTCACTAGGTCCAGATGAGGCCCAGGTGAGGACCAGAGTTACCAAGTACACGTGAGGCCCCGGTGGGGATCAGAGGCAACAGGTCCATGTGAGGCCGGCTTTGGGACCATGGTCAACAGGTCTATTGAGGCCCAGGTGTGGAACACAGTAAGCAGGTCCATGTGAGTCCCCAGTGGTGACAAGAGTCACCACGTCCAGGTGAGGCCCGGTGTAGACCAGGATCACCAGTTACAGGGGAGGCCCTTGAAAGAACCAGAATCAACAGTTCGAGGTTAGGCGCAGCTTCCAACCAGGGTCAGCAGGTCGAAGTCAGGCCAAAGTGGGTTTCACAGTCACTAGGGCACGTTGAGACCCAGAGGGGAACCAGAGTCACGTGGTCCAGGTGAGGTCCAGTTGTGGAACACAGTCACCGTCCCGATTTTGCCCAGTTGAGGACCATGATCAACAGGGCCAGGTGAGCCCCAGATGGGGAGTCGAGTCCCCAAATCCAGGTGAAGCCCAGGTGGGGACCATAGTCACTAGATCCAGGGTAGTCTCAGGTGCAGACCAGAATCACCAGGTGCAGGTGAGATGCAGGTGGCAACCACACACACCAGGTCCTGGTGAGGCCCTGGTGGGGACAGAGTCACGAGGTACATGAGAAGCTAGAAACACTGCAGCCCACCAGGTCCACATGATGTCCATGTGGGAACGAGAATCACCAGTTACAGGGGAGGACCAGGTGGGGATCCGACTCACCATGTCCAGGTGAGACCCAGGTGGGAACCAGTATCACCATGTCCAGGTGGCCCAGGTGAAGGCCAGAGTTAATAGGTCCCCTGGGTCACTGTTATTGAACAGTGTAACCTTATCCTGATGCTACCCAGGTGGGTACCGAGACACCAGGTCCTGGTGAGGCCCAGTTGGGACCAGAGACATGAGGTCCAGGTGAGGTCCCGATGGGAACCACAGTCACCAGGTCAGGTGAGGCCATGCTTAGGATCAGAGTCACCAGTTACAGGTGAGGCCCAGGTGGAGCCAGAGTCACCTGGTACAGAAAATGACAAAGTCAGGAATAGTGTTACCAGGATCAGGTCACTCCCAGTGGGGAATAGAGTAATAATGTCCCGATGATGCCCACGTAGAACCAGAGTCACCATGTCCAGATGAGGCGCAGTTGGGGAGCATATTCACTAGGTCTCGGTGAGGCCCAGTTGAGGACTAGAGTCACCAGGTTTGGTTGAGGCCTAGAGGGGTACCAGATTCACCTGGTCTATGTGACATCCAGATGGGGACCAGAGTCTCCATGTCAGAGGGAGGCCCAGAGTGGATCCAGAGTCATCATGTCCAGGTGAGGCTCAGGTGTGGAACAGAGTATCCAGTCGTATTGATCCACAGGTGAGACCAGAGTCAGCAGATCTGGGTGAGGCCCAGTTAGGATCAGAGTCACCAGTTCCAGGTGAGGCCAAGAAGGCGTCCAAAGCAATCAGGTCCAGGTGGGGAACAAAGTCACCAGGACTGAGTGAGGACCAGGTAAGGACCAGATTCACCAGGCCCAGGTGATTCCCAGGTGGGGACTGTGTTACCAGGTAAGGGTGAGGCCCAGGTGACAACCCCACTCACCAGGTCCAGGTGAGGCCAACCTGCAGGCCATGCAGAGGAAACATGTCCCGATGATGCCCAGGTAGGGACGAGTGATACCACGTCGAGCTGAGGCCAACCTGCAGGCCATGCAGTGGAACCATATCCCGATGATGCCCAGGTAGGGACCAGAGTTACCAGGCCCAAATGAGGCCCAGATGGAGCATATTCACTAGGTCCAGGTGAGGCCCAGTTGAGGACCAGAGTCACCAGATCTGGTTGAGGCCTAGAGGGGTACCAGAATCACCTGGTCAGGTGACATCCAGATGGGTCCAGAGTCACCATGTCAGGGAGGCCCAGAGAGGTTCCAGAGTCATCATGTCCAGGTGAGGCTCAGGTATGGAACAGAGTCACCAAGTACCAAAGATGCCCAGGTGAGGACCAGAGTCACCAGGTCTGGGTGACGCGCACATAGGATCAGAGTCACCAGTTCCAGGTGAGGCCAAGAAAGAGTCCACAGCAATCAGGTCCAGGTGCGGAACAAAGTCACCAGGACCGGGTGAGGCCCAGATGGGGACTAGATTGACCAGGTCCAGGTGAGGCCCAGGTGGTGACCAGAGTCCCCGGGTCTGAGAGAAGACCAGGTAAGTAACAGATTCACCAGGTCCAAAGGGCCACGTGGAGACCTGAGTCACCAGGTATGGGTGAGGCCCAGGTGGCAACCCCACTCACCAGGACCAGGTGAGGCCAACCTGCAGGCCAGAGTCACCATATCCAGGTGAGGCTCTAGTGGGGACCGGAGTCACAGGTAAATGTGAGTCTACAAGAACACCACAGTCAACAGGGCCAGGTGTGTTTCAAGTGGGAACGAGAGTCACCAGGTCCAGGTGAGACCCAGGTGGGGACCACAGTCACCAGTTCCAGATTGAGGCCTAGGTTGGGGGACCAGATTCATCAGGACCAGTTGAGGCCAAAGTGTGGAGCAAAGTTATCATATCCAGGTGAGGCCCAGGTGGGGAACAGAGTAACCATGTCCCATTGATGCCAGGTGGGAAAAGAGTCACAAGTTCCAGACGAGGCCTAAGTGAGGAGTAGATTCACCAGGTCCTGTTTAGGCTCAGTTGAGGACCAGTGTCCCCAGCACCGGAGAGTTCCAGAGGGGGAGCAGAGTCACCCGGTTCTGGTGATATCCAGGGGTGAGCAGAGTCACCACGTCAGGGTGAGGCCCAGAGGGGACGAGAATCACTAGGTCCAGAGGCCCCTGTGGAACTGAGAAACCAGGTCGATAGATGCCCATATGTGGACCTGAGTCACCAGGTCCAGTTGAGGTCCCTGTGGGAACCAGTCACCTCGTCCAGTGAGGCCCACGTGGGACCACAGTCACCAGGTCCAGGTGAGGCCGAGGTATATAAGAGAGTATCCAGGTCCCAGTGATGCCCAGGTAAGGACCAGCGTCATCAGGTCCAGGAGAGGCCCAAATATGGATCAGAGTCATTGTGTTACAGGTGAGGCCAGATGGAGACAACACGGACCAGATTCAGGAGAGCCCCATATGGGAACCAGAGCAACCAGATCCAGGTGAGGTCCAGGTGGGACCACAGTCACAAGGTCCAGGGGAGGCGCAGGTGGCAACAGGATTCACCAAGTCCAGGTGAGACCCAGGTGGTGACCAGTCACCAGATCCAGGTGCGGACCAGCTAAGGACCAGATTCACCAGGCCTAATTGAAGCCCAAGGGGTGACCTGAGTCACCAGGTAAGGGTGAGTCCCAGAGGGGGAACCAGAGTAACCAGTAAGTTTGAGGCCCAGAATGGGACCAGAGGTCCCTGGTCAAAGTAGGCCCAGGTGTGGCATAGAGTATCCAGGTCCCAATGATGCCTGGTGAGGACCAGAGTCACTAGGGCCATGCAGGCCCAGATGGGGAACAGAATCACTAGGTCCTGGTGAGGCATAGAATAAGACCACAGTCACCAGTATCAGGTGAGCCCCTGAGGGAACCAGAGCCACTCTATCCAGCTGAGTCCCAGGTCCATGTGAGGCCCACGTGAGGACCAGATTCATCAGGTCGAATTGAGGCATAGCTGGGGCAAGAGTCACCAGGTTTGTGTGTGGCCTAGGTGGGGCAAGATTCAGCAGTTCTGAGTTAGGTCAAAGTGGGGACGAGAGACACCAGGTCCAGGTGAGGCCAAACTGAGTACCAGAGTCACCAGATCCAGGTGAGGTCCATGTTGGAAAGAGTCACCATGTCCAGGAGAGGTCCAGAAGGGGACCAGAGTCACCAGATCCAGGTGAAGTCCAGGTGGGGACCAGAGTCACCAGATCCAGGTGAAGCCCAGGTTGGACAGAGTCACTAGGTCCAGATGAGGCCCAGGTGAGGACCAGAGTTACCTCGTACACGTGATTCCCCGGCGGGGATCAGAGGCAAGGTCCATGTGGGCCAGCTTGGGGACCATGATCAACAGGTCTACTTGAGGCCCCGGTGTGGAACACAGTAACCAGGTCCAGGTGAGTCCCGGTGGTGACAAGAGTCACCACGTCCAGGTAGGCGCAAGTGGGGATCAGGATCACCAGGTACAGTGGAGGCCCTTGAAAGTACCAGAGTCAACAGTTCGAGGTCAGGCGCAGGTGGCAACCAGGGTCAGCAGGTCCAAGTCAGGCCAAAGTGGGGTTCACAGTCATAGGGCACGGTGAGACCCAGAGGGGGACCAGAGTCACCTGGTCCAGGTGAGGTCCAGTTTGGAACACAGTCTCTGGGTCCCAATTTTGCCCAGTTGAGGACCTGGTTCAACAGGGCCAGGTGAGGCCCAGATGGGGACTGGAGTCCCAAATCCAGGTGAAGCCAAGGTGGGGACCACAGTCAGTAGCTCCAGGTTTGTCTCAGGTGCAGACCAGAATCACCAGGTCCAGGTGAGGTGCAGGTGGCAACCACACTCCCAGGTCCCGTGAGGCCCTGGTGGGGACCAGAGTCACGAGGTACATGAGAAGCTAGAAACACTGCAGCCACCAGGTCCACATGATGTCCATGTGGGAACGAGAATCACCAGTTACAGGTGAGGCCAGGTGGTTTCGGACTCACCATGTCCAGGTGAGACCCGGTGGGAACCAGTGTCACCATGTCCAAGGAGTGCCCCAGGTGAAGACGAGAGTTGATAGGTCCGGCTGGGTCAATGTTAGTGTCAGTGTAACCATATCTGATGCTACCCAGTGGGTACCAGAGACACCAGTCCTGGTGAGTCCCAGTGGGACCAGAGACATGAGGTCCAGGTGAGGTACCCGATGGAACCACAGTCACCAGGTCAGGTGAGGCCATGCTTAGGATCAGAGTCACCAGTTACAGGTCTGCCCAGGTGAGCCAGAGTCACATGGCAGAAGAGGCGAAAGTCAGGACCAGAGTTACCACGATCAGGGCAGTCCCAGGGGAATAGAGTAACCGT